>NC_043989.1:21900166-22075166 GCF_902150065.1 Myripristis murdjan
CATGCAACAGTTTCAAGCTGTGCTCAAAGTTAAAAAGTTGCTGGTAAAAAATATGAGTGGCTGGTAGAATCCATGAATCTACAAGACACTGTGGCTGGTGGACCAAGTTAATTTCCCACCCTGACCATTAACAAACCATTTTGTATTATGAAAACATGAAAATGGTTGTACAGTTGGTGCAACTGTCACAAGCCAAAAGTGAAACTGGAGCATTTTCTTTTACTATTAGAGTTTACCCATATATGCCATGTTTCCCTAGATATTATATTTACCTGTCAACATCAACAAGAAAATAGTACTCTGTTTCATTGTCATTGTTGTGGCAAATATCATCATTACTGTTGTCAAAATAGCTGTAGCCCCACACTGCAGGGGAAACTGTTATTATGATATTATCCAATATAGTGCAGTCAATTCGATACAGTTTATTCTATAATTAGGGTTCTGTCTGTCTAGTTTTATAGCTCTTTTCTTTTTTCTATTTTCTCTCTCTTCCTCTTTCTTACACATAGGCATACAAACTCATGTGATTTCATAACAGTGGATGCAGCAGTACAGTTTAGTTTTTGCACTGATTAAATCTTCGAATGTTTGCCCAATAGATGTTTTTAACAATCACTTGTAAACAGTGTTGGGATTAATGTGCTGATAATCAGATTATAGTTAATTTACTAATAAAAACTATGTTAGAAATGGGGAGAAAATAATATATGAGATGCGGTGAGTCTGGTGGAGATTTGTCCAGACCAGTCTGCCTCCTGTCTGCTGAAAGTAAAGAAGAGTTTCATTTTAAACAGCCTGTAATCAGTAAAACACTGATGAAGGTAGAACATACTCACTTCTTCGGCTCATCTAACTTCAAAAACTGAACTCATTTTAAGGTCCAGTTGACACTGCTGTAACTGAAACTAAGAATAATCCTTATAGTATTGATCAGTTATGGTAATCAACCAGAAAAGCAAAGGACAATGAAAAGAAACTGAGCATGTACACACACGCGTGCACGCACGCACGCACACGCACGCGCGCGCGCGCACACACACACACACACAGAGACAGAGAGAGAGAGAGAGAGAGAGAGAGAGATGGGGAACAGTGAGAGAGTTATGGAGTGCTATAGGCTGAATGATCAGCTGTGAAGATAATCAGACTTTTATTTTATATGATGTAATACCCCAAACTGATCAGTACTCATGTGATTTGATATCTTGTTCTCCTGATAAGGGCTGATCCAGGTCTTAGAAAGTAATGCAAAAGTCATTAGCAATTAGAGTGAGTAATAAGTAAAGTAATGTGATTACAATTTGTAGAAAGTAATGGGTAACTTTATTTAATTACTTTATCCAATAACTTATCCAACACTGCTTGTAAAAGCACAGAGGAGTGTTACACAAACCTGTACCACAGACTTCGTACTGAGCCAAATCACAGCCTGAGGTCCTGGGCCAGGTCTCTGTTGGCTGTTTCAAAGTTAAGATTAAAAACAAAAGGCAATCAGGACTCAGTCTGAAGGAAAGGAAGTAATTAAAGTAACTGCTATGGCAGGCAAGGATTTGGCTTGCCGTGCAGAATACACAGTGGATCTGATTCATCTATTGCGTTGTCCATTCCCTGCTTTGTCATGCGGCTAGTGCCTCCCCCTTCTCATGTATCATGCTGCTGTGAGACTGCTGGTGTTCACAAGTCTGTGCGCAACAACAGCAAACAAGCTAACTCAGCAAGGTAGCTGGTAGCCGGAAGCCTGTCAGAGGAAATACAATGGATACTCCCTAGCTACTCACTGTTAATGTGATTTTTGTGCGTGTGTGTGTGTGTGCGCGTGTGGTAACATCCTATATTAATTTAATCAGCCTCTCCTTAGAGCAGACTAAGGAGAGGCTAATCAGGACTTGACCATCACAGCTCTTTTACTCTTTTGGAACAACCTGCCTGATGTGCTTTGGCTATTTAAAAGTGACACTGGACCTTCTAATTTACTAATATTAGCCTTTAGTCATATGTGCTGTGTCTCTCTAGCTTTTATTCTGTATTTCATGAAGAAAATCATACTTTACTATTTTCACAAATGAAATCATGTTTAAAGATTGTGTGTAACGATAACAGACACTAGACGTACTGAACTGTGCAGCAAGTGTCAGACAAATGTTTATAGATTTTAACTTGGCATTTAATGTGACACTCCCTCAGGTACTGCTACAGAAACTGTAATACATGAATGTAAACCCCTGTGCAATTAAATGGTATCACTTGTTTCTTACATGCAGACAAACAGCAGGTCAGTGTCTCATTGCTCCCAGCAGACAATCAGTATGAGTGCCCTGCAAGGTTGTGCACACTCCCTGTACTTTTCCACATTGTACATGGATGACTGTAGAAGCTTCTATGATTATTAAATCATATTTCCGATGATGGTGACATTTAGCTCAGCAATACAGGAGTTTGTATATTGGTGTGATGAACACCACCTGCTTTTAAACTGCACACCTGAGATCTGTTGTTGATCATGTGCCACTGAGAATTCATGGGGAGTGTAAATTAACTGATATTATGATTGATTTTATGCACACACAAATTACCACTTGTGCTTTCAGCGTAGATTACAGCATTATACAGCTAATATTATGCCACTGTTCTAGAGCTATTATTGAATCCCTTCTTCGCAGTGGTGTTTCAATATGGTTTGGTAACTTAACAGTAATAGTCAAGTCACAAAGTCTGACTTTGAGCTAAATGGATGGTTTCCATCCCCTTTGCAGTATAATTTGGAGTAAAATAAACAGACTACAGCACACCATGTAAATCAAAAGGATTCAAGTTTTCCATGGTGCCACTGTCAATCTAGTTACTGGTCCACTGTAGGAGACAGAGGGAATTCTGCATTGTTCACTGTCTGATTAAATAGTTCCATTGTCTATTTTATTTATGTACATATACAGTATTTTACACGACAGGCACTGACCCTGCATTTTAGCCAAGAGACAACATGAAGACATAGTATGTGGACCTAATGGGGTGTTGAATTAGTGCAAACGTATTTGGATGCAGTGGCAAAATTGATTGTCCGAGACAACCAAAAACAAAAACAAACAAACAAACAAAAAAAAAACTTGAACCATATATACACTACATATGCTTGATGCTTTGTCAACTAAAGAATGGACACACATAAAGGACACACATAGGGCTGCTATCAGGTTTATCTTGCAACAGCATTTATTTTTTACTCCTACTTTACTTGCCTTACTTGCCACCAAACTGCACACACTGCATAATTTACCCACCCACATAATATTTTTATGACAGAGTTTTGATGAATGTACCCATTTGGCCGTGACACACAGCCTCACAAGTTTGATGGCAAAAATGTACAAACAAGAAGGGAGGAATATTTCCTAAATACTTCCTGCTATACCATACAAACTTCACTTAGGCCTACCTGTTCGCCAGGGGCTGAAAAATGCATCACACTACATTTGGTAATGCTGATAGCAGCACCACCATCAGAAAACATTGGCAGTTTTTCCAAGGGTAATATGCTAAGCAATATTTTACCTGCGTCTGTCACAGAATGTTCTATCTTTGAGATGGGTAACTTTTCCATAGTGAGGCATGTCGAATAATTCTCCCCATAGGTTTGGACCTCATCGATGTCTGCTTGGAGCGACTGCCAGTCTACTGTCAGTCATAGCTGCAGACTTTGCAGACTTGCCAACTTTCGAGGACACAGACAGACTGTAAATGTTTATGTTATCATTGGTTCATTGAATCCTGTCTTTACTTGAAAGGGTCCTGTCAGATCTGAGTGAAACACTATGGATTAGAGGAGAATATAGGATATAATCACCTCTTACCCTAGCTTTGTTGTGTTAACTAAAGGGGTGTATGTCTGCACATTTTACAGTATGTCTTTCACTGTTAGCAAAAAGTGTGTGTACATGTGCGTGTCCTTCTTCATCTCCTCAGCACCGCATGCAATATTCAAAGTTATCTGTCTGCTCATGTCAATGAGATGCTGCCTGTCTATCCCAAGGCCGAAGACATGAATACTGGATAGAGTCCAGTGGTGCTCCACTGCTAGGAAAAAAAAAAAAAACTCCATCCCTCCTCTACCTCTCCTCTTCATCCTGCCATTTTTCGTTTCTTTCCTCTACTACTTTCCATTTTCACATTTTTTTCTTCTTTCATCTGTTCCCTCGTCCCTTTAAATCTCCTCCCCCCCTCTAAATCTTCACGTCCCCTCCATTCCTCCCACTAAAGCCTATCATCCATTCTCCATCCATCCATCCTGTGCTCCATTTTCCCAAGCTGCCTCATCCTCTGTCTACATCACACTCAATTTTTCTCTCTGTCATTCTCCTCCTATGCTGCTACTACTTTAGCATTACTAATCTTCAAGGTCAGCAGATTGAGAAAAGGTCATCATCACCAAAAGAGTCACACACGGACCTGGGGTATAGTCAAATCAAGTGGGCAGGACAAGTCTGACATGTTAAGCACTCATCATTATGGCTTATAATAAAACACTGATAGTATTTATGAGGTTTCTGAACCCCCTATGTTTGTCCATAATAATGATAATGTAATTTCAGTGTGTGTCAGAGTGATTAGACAACATATAAGCCAAACATTACAAACTAGCATGGCTTCCCAACGCATATTTTTTTTTCTGTGTGTGTGTGTGTGCGCGTGCGTGCGCATGGACAATAGACATGTATGTGAATTTGGTTTCTGAAAATTATTTGGGGCTCAAGTGTAACAGAAGCCAACTTTATTTTCTTTTACCCTGTAGTCAGCATTCTTTACTTCCTTTGCAGAGGCCTGCAGCTGACTGAACTGGATAATCCAACTATGAAACTATAAAATCTGCTCTCAGCTCTATTATGCCACAAGCTGACAAAGCTTATATCTGCTTCATGGGATACTGACCTGCTCCTAGACCACTTCCTATCCACAAGTACTATGTTGCTTAGACAGGGGGGCAGAGAGAGGGAGAACAGAGGAGGATACAGAAGAGACGATAGCAAGGATAGAGAGAAGGAAGGAGTTGGGCAAGGCTCCAGACTCATAAATACACTAAATTCAGTAGGTAAATCTTTAATGGTGTTTGGTTTCAGCAATGTGCCCTGAGTACAATATCATAAGTCAGAACGCCTTAGACAACAGCACTGCTGAATGTGGGCGTGGCTTAGCCCAAACAGGGCCGTAACTTTGAGCTGTGACTTTGGCAGAGGTCTGCATTCTTCAGAAGTTATGTTCTGGCCCCTATTGCTAAAAAATGTGGAGGCTTCCTAACCTTTACAAGGCTTTGGCAATCTAACTATTTTGTTAACAATTACAGTGTGCAGTGTAATTTAGTGCAGGTACCACATTTTTGCACCTATGGGTTCATATCCAAATGATTCATCTAAACTTATAATTGACACATTAATTCTTCAGTCCTTATCAATAGTCCTTATCTTAATCAAAGCTGAATGGAAAATTAAAATCAACACTAAGACTAGAAAAAGTACATTTAACCAAGGCCACAAAATAGTGCTAAACTAATATTGTCATGTTAGGGCCTTATTCAAACCATGTAAAACTATGAAGGTCTTGCATAGAGTGAGATAAGGATATTTAATTTGTTCCTATACAAACTTTAAAAATTGCTCACTGAGGATTTTGGGCAAAACAGCTTATTCTAAATGTTGTGTTCCTTGTCCTTACAGTGTGTATGGTGGAAAATTGGGTCATCGACTTTTTGTTTTCATGTGTTTCAGCACTTAAATACCAAGCCCCTTTAATTCAGTTATGGTTTGGATGACTGTGCATTAAGATTGAATTGGCAAAGAGCCCTTGGGACAGTAATTGGATCAAAGAATAATAAAATACATCCTACAAAATCTTAAGGGACTAAGGTTACTTCACATTTTGGTCTATAGTATTCACTGAAGTAACTTTTTAGATCAAAAGTCAAACATAAAAACAAACGCTTCTTTAAAGACAGGCCCAGCCCAAAACATACTGACAATGTCTTAATACAAAAGAAAAAAAATGGCTTTTGGTAATGTACAAAGCAGTCCTGATACTTTCGTTGTTGGTGACGTGTTTTTTTTTTTTTTTCTGCAAATAGCTGGCCACATGTACTGTGGAGAATTTGACATCACTTTGATATTTCCAGCGCAGCAACAATTTAAGTTTGACAGCAGAAAAATATTCAACTAGTGTATATAAAACTATATAAAAATGAGTGTCAAGTTTTGTTGTCAGCCCCTCAGAATTACCCAGATTTCTTTTTAGATTCACCATTTTGCACCAGTGTTCAACAATCCTTAAGAGAATAGGAGACAAAAGAGGCAAAGATACCAATTTCTCCATGACAGTAGCTTCAGGAGACCTTATTGCAAAGTGATCACAAGAAATTATCATTTTTAACTAAAGAGTGCAACAGCTGATTCTTCTTCCTTTTTTTTGTCAGAAAAAACTTGCACTTTTGCTCTTATGATGCGGCACCAAACCAACATGCAGTTTTCTGATAACCTCCACTGCCATTACTACAACAGAATAGCATCTTAATGCAGTGAATGCCAGTTCATTAAATACTTTTGAGGAAACCACATATAAAATATAGACTCAACCTATAATAATCTGCTAGAAATAATATTGAATCAGCATTGATGTTTACTTCTTAAAGACGCAGGACTGCACGGCATGGTTTCATGTGATCAAACATCTTGATAGTGTGCTGCTAAAATCTGACAGTCAATGTGATTATCATGACAGTCTTAATCCTTTTAAAACTTGAAAAGTTCCTCTCCGACTTGACAGTCATTGAAGTGGTAATAATAATAGCTGATACTATGATAATTGAGGAAGAATAATGAAAAATACTTTGAGTTAACGGTTTCTTCTCACCTGTAGTGGGTGCACTGACTATCTAACAAACAGGTTGGGGAATACCGTCAGGGTTCACAGGTTGTCCTAGGGAATCCATAAAGCATGTGTTACCAGGAGGGATGCTGGCTGTGCCATCTGGCTATACAAATCAGTGGCATATCTCAGTGATCAAAGTCCTGTCCATACGTGCACTGGGCACACTGGGCATCTATTAAACTCACCGTACCACAGTGCCCTTCTTTTTCAATTATCTTGTTCACAAAGTTGTGGAGGGTTATCAAATTGCTTTAAATACATTTCCAATAATCCAGTTTGTCATTGTCTGTGTTTACATGTCCCATCTACACAGAGCAAAGTCTGGCCTCATTCATGCACTAATGCAAATAGCTCTTAATGAGCCTCAGCAGGCTAAAACACTCGTCACTGGCGCTGCTGATGGAAATGATTCTGTCAATTGTATGCATTACGGTCATACGTGGGTATGCTTGATCCATGCCACTGGCCATGAGGAATGGCAGGACTGCATCACTGTTAAGATGCATGGTTAACTCAGAATAGAATACCAGTTGTTTGCCTTGGTTTCCGGTGCCATTAAACAGTGTCAATGAGTACATTTACATGCACACCATATTCCGGTTCGGCTCAATATTCCAGTTAAGGTAACTGCGCTGCGGCAACTGGAATATTCCGTTTACATGTTACTTGGCATGCCCCCGTGTTTCGGCGTATTCCACTCTCTGACGTAATGCGACACTCAGCCGCGGGGGGCAGCAGCATGCGTATAGGCGTCTGGTCTGCCGGAAAATCAGGCGAAGAAGTCTTCTTCCTCGTCTTCTTCTTCTTTTTCTTCTTCTTCTGTCACTATTTCTATGTTTTCTCCCATCGATATACTCCGTGATATTTAAGTCTTTCATTAGCTGAAGGTGGACTGCAGTCTCCTAACCATAGCAACAAAGACGCCACAGAATTCCTTGTGAGTCGAGCATGCGCAGTCGTGACTGAATATTCCGGTTCGGGGAGTTTTCCGACTAAGGTGGTTACCTGCCCCAATATTCCGGTTGGAACAGGAACATTCCAGGGGGCTTATTCGGAATTCTCTCCAACCGGAATATGACCTTAATCGGGTTCGGTGCGTGTTTACATGACACGTGTGCAACGGAATATTGCGAATATTCCAGTTAATACAGGAATAAGGTGTGCATGTAAACGTGCTTATTGACTCTTGTGATGGCACTTGCATTCATATTCATTAGTTGTGAAAAGAGCTCATTTCACTATTCCTTAAACATATGAGCATATTCAATGAACACCATTCATACAACCTGTTCATGTTCAACACTGATTGCAGGGTCTTTGGTGCAGAAGAGAGGAAGCATGCATATCGATTTAAGCCAAAGTCACAATCTAGATATCATGGTGTGAGTGTGGACAATCCTTGATTTTCATATTCATTACCATCATAGGCATCTTGCAAATGGCTCATCCTCCCTCAAAAATTCACGGTTGGAATCAGTGCAGTGGGGTTTGTGTGTGTGTAAACATGTGTACTTTGTGTTAGAGATCAACAGCTTAAATTATGATGAGCCATCAGTGTACTGCCGTTTATACAGATGATTATGATGTGAGCCATATTTTCTGAACTGGTCTCTATGAGTATGGCCTGCCTAGATTAATGATGATATGTTTGAATGGTGTTAAACTCTAAATTAATAAATGTTTTATATCCTGTTTGTGGCTATGTATACTGTACCCTGGTGATTACTGCAAAAACAAGTTGACACAGTGAAAGTTTTATGCTACTGTTGTGTTTGGAAAACAGTATTTTCTGTATTGGCCATGCACTCCAGTTTTCCCACTGAGCAGCACATGATGCATCTTTATCGATAAGCCACATTGCTGTCAACCTACTGTATCTTATCTATAACTACAGAAGAAAAGTGTACACTTTCTTGTCCAGGCATTGATAAAGTTGTTACATAAATAATAATTAGTTAGAATGACACAAGAAAAAAATGCACCTAGGAATTCAGAGAAATTTGAGACCTATGGTGATGCTAAAATAACCAAATTATGTATTAGCTAGTTGTGGAAAGTACAAGGGAAGTGCTATAAATAGAGAAAATATCATATCCTGATCATCCTTGAAATCACACTTTACTGTTTGAATGACACTGGCAAAGACATGATGTGGAAAAGGTTGCCTGTTAATGTTGGAGTGATGGCAACAAAGGTCATTCCTATGACTTAGACAACAGAGCTAGCAGCAATCACTCTGATCCTTCATTAACATCAGCTAGTAAAACCAGCAGAGCAGCATCTTCGACATCAATACTTAATTGGAGTCCAATGGTGGACTTGAGTTGTAGGGCCTGCTCACATTAGGGCCATTTGCTCTGTATCGTGGTAAAGCAAAAATTCCCCCCTCACCAGTCCCCGGCTAGCCTGCACTCACATTACCTAAAGCCCAAATGCGCCCAAGCGCGATTGCCCCCGGTATGCACGTCATCACGTTGAAATATGACAACAGGCATGGTCCAATGTCATCATAAATCAGTATAGTTCAAATACATTCATCTAAAAGACATTTAACTAAAAGACATTTTTGTTCCTTTTAATCAGACATGGGATGTTTATTTACCCTGACAGTTTCAGAGGTAACTTCCTCCTTCTTCAGAAAGGTCCAACTGACAGGCGGAGCGGCACCTGTCAGATCCGGCAGACCAGGCCTGACCGGGTGGCCGCACACCAGCACCGCGCCGGCCAGCACCAGGTCTGCCGGATCTCCACGCACACAGACTGCTGTACTTTCATTATAAACCGACTTTTGTTTATACACGGTTGCAGCAGCACAATTGACAGTGACACAGACAGCATGGTTCATTATTGATTGCGCAACGTGGCCATTCGCCGGTAATCGCGCTGCGCGCATTAAACAATTTTGCAGAGGCAGGAGGAAAGTTTCATGATTTACGTCCGCGCACTTGTGTGACAGTGCATGTGCACACCCTTTCCAACCGTGCCAGAGCGGGGGAAGTGTACTGTATTCAGGCACGATACAGAGCGATCACACTAGTCAAATAATCCGGATTTTAGGGGCAAACGTGCTTGGGCACGGTACAAACTTGGTAATGTGAATAGCTCCTTACAGTAGGTGTCATCATGAAAGCAGGTCAGAGGCTTCATCGTATTGAATACACGCACCATATGGTTCAGCCGCTGGTCAGAATAAACTAAACAGCAAACAAAAAAAGTGTAGAAACGTGTCTGGAAGCCACAGAAATTAGAAAAACAACAAAAATGATGCAGTTTCAACTCCAATGAAAGTGAATCTCATTTTTATGCTTTCTAAATCCAGTCTCTAATGCATACACTCTTGCAAAACAGCTAGCACACAGACATCATCAGCTGTGCCTGCTCAAAATGTGCTCTGAAAGAGCCCCTTAATTGGGCTATAATGGATCCTGCTTATGTTAAATATCCAGTGAAATGATTTTAATTCAGTTAGAAAAACACTGATATTGAACATGATAATGAACACAAAGAGCATTTTTTAAAGTTTGATGGTAAAAGGTGTGTAGGAGTGAAAATGTAACCCTTCCGATAACTGTATCATCCACTGCATACCAATATTTCTATCTTTGGGATTATTCAGTGTTGAAAATTCAGCACCCAGCAACAGGAGACATGATCATTGTGGTCTAGCATTTGCTGGCTGATTATTGTCTGACAGACAATATGGAGCCTCATTAACTGTCAGCCCAGCAAAACATTCAAAACCAGATTGCATGTGACATCATGTAGGCTACACCATGAACTAAGTTTATAAATCTGAGGAACAGTTTTTCAAAGCACATCAACTTCTGTAAATGTTGATGGTTTTAATAATTTCAGCCATGTCACATTGTTTAATTACACCATAGACATGTAATTGTAATGCACTGGAAATTCAATGTGTGTTTGTCCATGGGTAAGGATGTGTGGGTGAGAGAAAGATATAGAGGGAAAGGAAGGTAAGTTGGCGATTTATGTTCATCTCCTCACTTTTCCTGTTCCACTTTCTTCATTCTCTCTTTTCCCGGAAATGAATCACTTTCCAACCTCTCTGTCTCTCTCTCTCCCTCTCTCTCACCCTCTCTCTCTCTGTTTCTCCACTCTCAGGTGGTATAATTTGCCCTCGATGTGTTTGGAATTACATGTCACATCAAATAAGGCTATCTTGCTCCTGCAGCAGTAAGGTGTATGTGTGTGTGTTTGTGTGTGTGTGTGTGTGCGTGCGTGTGTGTGTGTGCGCGCGCGTGCGCGCGCGTGCGTGTGTGCGTGTCCTGCAGTGCAGAATCAGATTCCTATTAAATGGCTCTATGGGTTGAGCTCAGTATTCAGAATGAGTAACATGGAATTGTAATAGAGCTGATGGACATCACATATACCATTTTCACTGACACCTTCCCCCCTCCTCTCTCTCTCTCCACTGCCATCATTTAAAGGAGGTGGAGGTAAGTGATTAATTCCTTCATTGTGTTTATGCTTCAGCAGCATGTTGAAAGTCACTGCAGTAGCTGACTGGAAGCTCCAGATGTTCTAGTCTTTGTCTCATAGTGGGCCTGCTGCCATAAAGGAGTGTCCACACCAAACGCGAAGTGAGTTTTTAACGCGGTACGATTACATACAAAGTCATCAAAGACATGACTAGACACGGATTTGCGGCAAGCGGCGCAAATGACACAAAAGACACGAACAGGTTGGAATATACTTGCTGCATGACTTAATGTATGCGTACACAGTGTGCTTCATGAGTGCACACACTTGCTACAGCACAACACGTCCAAAACGCATGGAGGTCTCCACCAGGGGCAGACAGCAGCAATCAGACCTGGAGATCGCGAAAAAGCCGGTATTGCCCAGATATCGCATGCCAGTATTGTAAACAAACAGGGATCCGCTTGAGGAGGAAGAACTCATCATTTTGGGTTAGGGTCTCTCTTCAAAATTTTCCGCCATTGCCTTCTGACCCTGTGACCTCACCGTCACTGTGTCACTGTGTCACTGTGTATTCGTTGGCACAAGCGCCTCTAGCGGTTATGTCAATACTGCATCTCGCGCACGTGTCACGTTACCACGCGTCGAGATGAGCGACCTCTACGCAAACGAATACGCGTGGCTCCATGATATATTCCAGGTCAAATTCGCGCCACTCGCATCTTCACGCCAGTTTAAAATTTACAACTTAAGCAAAAAAAAATCACGGCAGTATTCAAGCGAGACTGCGACACATCGCGTTTGGTCTGAACACACCATAAGGTGCAGCTCTGGTGCAGAGCTTGAGAGCTGAAGCTGATCTAAATGCACAGCAAGGTAGAGCAGCTGGCATGATGTGGGACAGTTCAGCATGCTGCAGAACTGTTTTCACATATTAAAGTATATCAATATGTATACACTTTGTGCAGATGAATTAGCTAGACTGGTTTGTTGTACTGGTGGGAAGCAAAACTATGGATTTGATGATCCATAGAGGAAGCTTCAGTCCCTTCAAGCATGAATCATACCTGGAGTAGGGATATAATGGTTATGCTTTCTCATGATTTCTCATGATTTGGCTTTCATCCTGATTGTTAGGCCATGGTTTGAAATGTTGCCCCCCCAATGCTAGTTTTGAAAAATAAAATTGAACTGACTCAGAATTAAAGTTGTTCCTTTGTCATTTTTACAATATACCAAGAATTCGACATAAATAGTTGAATGCGGCACTAAACAATTTTTTCTAAAAGTTGTACAATGTAGCAAGAGTGCCTAGAGTGTCTTTGTACAGTAAATGGCATGTGGAAAAATAATTTGTTAGGCCTAATGTTATCATTAATTAAAAGAAGTGTTGAGTGATCTACTTGATGAATGTGTTTGCTTTAATTCAAACAAACAACTGATATGCAAGAACTGTGGTGCCAAGAAGAAAAAAAAAAAAAACAGTCACATGTATGGTTTGGTGAACTGAACACTGCAGAACTATAATTTTCAGTTTTGGTTGAAACTTGTTCCACCCCTAACATGGAACATGTAGGGTTTTCACAATAGCAGAAATTCAGTAGTTGTGAATTTCCATGATTCTCGATACCCATTTCAATACCAGTAAAAAAAGAAAATAAAAGAAAATCAGAATTTAATTTGCAGTATCCAGCAGACATATGCAAAAAATATGGACATAATAAGTGGGCTTATGCATAATTACAAAAAGAAACAACTATTTAATGGGAAACTTCGATGGCACCATTTGTATATTTTGTGAATTTATTATTATCCCTTAAGCATCCACCTTGAATGCAAAATCCCTCAATAGCCGACTTGCTGTGTTTCTTTTGGACAACTTGAGGCGAAGCTGTTGCCCCAGCCATGGAGCCATCTTTCATGTGTTTGTCTCTTCTTCGGCACACACTTGAACAAGTGTATACTGCCCCCATCAGTTCTGGAAGAATATGCTACAGCCTGCTGAAGGCTGTCCATCCATCCATTGTCCAAACCGCTTATCCTCACAAGGGTCGCGGGCGGTTGCTGGATCCTATCCCAACACTCATTGGGCGGAAGGCAGGGAAACACCCTGGACAGGTCGCCAGTCCATCGCAGGGCAGACAGACAAACAATGACAGTCACACACACATTCACACCTAGGGGCAATTTAGGGTGTTTTCACACATACAGTGTTTAGGTCGACCTAACTGTCTAGGCTGGCCTAATTGGTGCGGTGCGGGTAGTGTGAACACAACTAGCCGCACCCGAGGTTAACCAAAACAGCCATACCGAGAGCGGCTGGAAGGGGTGGTCTCGGAGTGGCACACCAAGCCCTTTAGTTCGGTGCGGCGCACCAAACCAGTGGTATGAACGCGCAGCGAACCCGGGGTCAGCTCAAGCCTGGTGTACTCCACAAGTTTATTATAACCCTATGGTGGAGAGCTGAACAAAGAAAACACCAACAACAGCTGTTATTTTCAGAATTTCCTCTCCACCGCCATAGGGTTATAATGTAAAATATCAGCTAGCTGAAATGGGATACAAGCCAGGTGTGAATGAGCCCATATGTTTACATGGTATGCCTAATGTAACGTTTAGTACTATCACGTGTTTGCTAGCAAACGTAACTGCATTTAACATCAATGGTTCGTTCATGTCTAACGTTACAACTTACCTGGCTGTTCGCCGATATCTGTGTATGGTGAGGGGGGCCTGGTTTACCAGAATCAATCTGTGCCTTGTTCTGGTTTGTCTGGCAATTCGCATTTGGCTTCTCCAGTGCAAGAAAACATTGTTCTTCACACGCAGCCGTGCCTTGTTTTCAAATTCAAACGTTATAACTTCCCGACACTGAACGAGACAAACTATATAGATTGCCAAAAGCAGTAACGTTAGGCATATCAGACGGCGTTGCTGTTGAGTCTCCATCGTTCATGTGTGTTCTCTTTACATCTCAAGGCTTCATTTGAACCTTCTTTTCCAGATGGAAAGGTGCTACACACTTCATTTTGGTCTGGTTGCCATGGATACATGACGCTCCATTCTGTAGAATGGTGGACTTGGTACAGCGATAAAAAGCATATGTGAAACAGAGCCGCTCCAGTTGAAAATTGATACATTGTATATTGGGTCAAATATGTGTGAAAACATCCTTAGTGTCTCCAATTCACCTAACCTGCATGTCTTTGGATGTGGGAGGAAACCGGAGTGCCCGGCAGAATCCCACGCAGACACAGGGAGAACATGCAAACTCCACACACAAAGGACCCTAGGTGGGAATCAAACCCAGGACCTTCTTACTGTGAGGCGCCAGTGCTAACCACTATACCACCATGCCGCCTGCTGAAGGCTAAATCTAAATAAATACTAAATCTATGTAAATACATCCGGTACATATGGTGCCATAGGAAAACAGGTACTATTGTATTTTTGGATTACAGGTATCAACTTGGTCCTGAAGTATCAGTTCCCGTGATATCCAATGCCTCATCTGTTTGCAGTGCAATGAAGCTGAACTTTTACCAAAGGGGCTGCTGATCTGCAGTCCTACTCCCAGATGGCTTTCTTTATAGTGTGCAAATGTCTACGGGATTCTCACAGTGGGTGATTTAGTGTATTACCACAGGCTGCCTGTTTCTATACCTGACAGCAGAGTGTGAATGGACTATTGAGAGCAGGTGAAGTCACTGAATCAGATATAATGGGCTTGCAATAGTATAAATGGCTATGGGCTTATACTATAGTTTAAATGGTGTTAGCTACAGTCAGATCCCAGCACCAATAACTGCCTTGGTAACATCACAGAGAGAGAAAGGGAGAAATAAAGATGAGATGAGAGACGAACAGAGTGAAAGAAAGGACAAAAGAGAGTAGCTAATTGGGCTTCATCACCGCATGTCAGCAATGAGAATCATTAGCTCAAACCTAAGCAGCTGTAGTTTGTAGAAGAACTTCTGGGCTGAGTAAGCTTTCATTTCCTTTTTTTCTGGGTAAACTTAGATTAATTTCCATCTCATTTTCTTGTGTTGTGGCATTGTTATACATCTTTTCTCCTCCTCTCCTTTCCACTCCTCCAACTGTTCTGGTGCTCCCACTAATCCAATAACAAAGACGGTAGAGACCGTGCTTTCAAGCCCAGGAGCAGTTACGTTAACTCTGACTGTTTCAGACACTATGGCCTCTAGTTTCGCAGACTGAGCAAGGCGGAGGCGCAGCGCACCTGCACTTCGCCAACTGGGTGTGGCCAGATGGATTTTGCAAGTTTGGCACGCCGTGCGCACTGGCACAGGTACTTCTCCATCCCTCCTACCAGTGGAAGGGAGGAGAGAAGGCGTGGAGTGGGTTTGACACAGCCGATTCACATTATACCAATAAAATGAGCCCGTCCTCGCCTTTAAATGCGCTGCGCAAAGGCGTAATGAAGATTTACACAATTGACATGGAGGAAGAGAGCAGCAGCAACACACACTCAGGACAATGAGGCCAGTCTTGGCTGCTGGAATGTTGCTGGAGCTGCCTGCCATCCATCTATCCACCCATCCATCCATCCATGCATCTATCCTTACATTCGTCTTCCTCATTCCTGTCTTTCCATTACCTACCTGCCTCGCATCTCTTTTTCCAGCTCTGTCACCATCTGTTAAAGTTATTGATTTTTACGAGCAAATATAAATCTAACTGTGAAGCCCCCATTTTTCATGAATGTTTTTACCTCAAAGGATAATCCTCGCCATCTTCATATAAATACATCTTTGTTTTGCAACTTTCGACTCCATGACTTACTGATGCAACAACACACTAGAGATTAAAACAAAATCCGGTTCATGAAAGCCTTTACATTTGCTGTTGTAAACGCCCAGTGTCTGGCAAGGAACTGATGAATTTTACTGATGAATTTCGATTTGTGTGGAATATTTATATATGGAAGAAAAACTGGGTAGTTAACATGAGCAGTGCCAGACACCATGACTAGAAAAGACATCACCGTACTGGACACATTGTTTGACTGACAGGTGATCAGGTTGGGTTTCCATTACGCATCCCAAACGGTGCCCATCTCCTTTGATCTGACATCAGATGTGGGTCGATATGGGGATAAATTTATGTGCTGATTGAGATAGTAGCATTGAATATTGGTTTTTGTGGGTATTTATTGCATTGTTAATGTGCCTGACATTCTGGAAATCTGCCTGTGAGGTTTTGGCGACGTGTGGCACTGTGCGCCGGTCAGCCAAACTTCCACTACACCGGCTGCGCTCTGCCTGCGCTGACAGTAGACCCGGTTTGAGCTGGTGAGCTTTGAGCGCACCTTCGGCGAAGCCTTTTGGCACGAAACTGTCACTATGCCAAGCTTAATCTGTTGACAACCTCCTGAAACAAGTTGTTTCAGTTATACACATATGGTGTCCTCAACGTGCTACTTTTAGTAAAGGACTACTGTGTGTGTGTGTGTGTGTGTGTGTGTGTGTGTGTGTGTGTGTGTGTGCGTGCGTGCGTGCGTGTGAATGAGCGCAAGTGCAAAAGATAAAGAGAAAATAATATAGACATGCATGTTATTGTCACTACGTATTGCATACTGCAGAGTGGGGTTGCACTACAGTGATCAGCAGAACACACTGATGTGTCTCTGTGGGTCTCTGTGGGTTAAAAACAGAGCGAATCAAAGACACAAGGGAACTATTATAGAGCTGAACAGTCAGGTTCCAGAACTAAAACTCCAATTCATAGCTCACTATAGAGACATTTTTTTAAACATCATATGTTAACCATGGAAAACTTACTTACAGCAAAGAGAATGTGAAATGATGGTATGTGCTTCTGCAGTATGAGTTCTGATTTTAAGAAATTGTGGGAGATGAGCTGTGAAAGGCCAGAGATGAGAGCTGGCTGAATTGCTCTCATTTCTCAGAGGAAGAGAGAGTGCCTCTTCACAAGGCCAAAGCCCCCTTTTGCTGGATCACTGTGATGAGCTAAGTGGACATTTATTTGTGATCCAGCTGTGGGTGATGAAGCAGCTTCTGACCTAAGGCACACGCCTGGCAGGTTCAGGTTCATGACACAAGATGTCAAGGGTACTGGAGTGTTTGAGTGTATGTGACTGACTTAGTGCCTACCAGCCTGCAGCCTTTCAGAGTCAGGCAGACAAACACAAAGCAACTCAGCCACTGTTTTCACTGTCATTATAAGACTTAGGTGCTGCGCCCAGGTGATTCATCGGCAAATATGAGGATTTTTTTTTTATTATTTATTTATTTATTTTTTAATATACAGCTCTCAAGCTTAAAAAAAAAAAAATCTACGTAGTAAAAATGTTTTGCCTGTCAGTCTGAGGATGTGCAGGGGGACCCTTGCACAAATGCAACAAAGTCATATATGAGCTTGCATTTTCCAAAAAGAATGGGTTTGAGGTACGAGGGTCTATTTCATCTCTGAAACTTTGCAAGACTCCTATTTATAGAGACAGAAATGTGATTTTGTAACTGTCTCCTCTGGTGCACAAAATGATTCACTGCAGAGAACTGCTTGTTTCTCTGCTGCAACTTAGGGCTCTTTCCCACTGCACAACAAGAAACAAGTACTACCCCAAACTGGAGTAAACAAGAATTATTGTATCTCATTCTAATCTAGTCTTCTCAAGAAACAGTAATGGTCATAGACACAACAGAAAAAGGCGATTGGCATTGCTAATTTAACAACGTAAGTAACTCAATCATACTGAAGGCTAAAATAACTGTCTGCTTATTTATTTACACATTTTCTTGAAATGGGATTTTATTTAAGTTTATTTTAAACTGTATTTTTAATCAATTGGTCCAAATCATGCTTGTAGGCCAGTTCCTTCAAGTGTAGTAATATTTCCTTTTTGTTTCCCCTTTGAATCTTATTCTCTGACCAAGTGACTATGGGAGCTTAGACCTACTTGTGTTTTTTCTCCATTTGGCTTCTTCAAATGCTCGACAGATAAGAACCATCACTGCAATAACACACAAGTGTGTAACCAGTCAGCAATGAACGCTGGAGTAGAGAGAGTCCCACATGTCAAGCAGGTGCCAAAATATCAAATGGAACTGGCGCTGAACATTTTGCGAATGGAAAATCGAAAGTTCCTGTTTATTAGTGCCAAAGAAGAGGGAGAAGGGGCAGAGATGAAAATGACAGCAAGCAGAAAGGAGAACACAAAAGAAAAACACAATGAGTCAGACTGAGACATATAAATGTGCATAGGGATAGAACGAGGAGAAGTGGAAAAGAGCCTAATGAGAGGCAGACATAGAACATGATGAAAGGAAAGAGATGAACACTGAGAAATACTGAGAAGAGGCAACAACTGGTAAGATTAGAAAGATAACAAAACAGAAAGAAAGAATTTTGAATTCTGAAATATTTAATTGACACCTTGAGCCTACAAATCTATTCACACCCCAGTAAAGCACAAATAATGTACAATATATTCCATTTATTCCTGTATGTAAAAAAGGTTATAGTTTGTTGCATGTTGTACCTTGCAGTAGTGCAATGCATTTCCAAAGATTAGGGAGAAGCAGCACTAACTGGGGAAAAGAGAGAAGGGGAAAAGAAGAAGCAGATCTGAGATAAAGACAAATAAGAGACAGATGAAGATGGAGAGTGATGGGGGGTGGGGAGGGGGGGTGGGTGTTTTCTGTTCCAGTGGGTCCTTGGTTTGTTTGCTTGTGACTGACTGCACTCTGTTGTTTAGTTCATCTGACCCAGAGCTGACTGACCTGCTCGACTCTGCAGGCGTTGGGCTTGATATGCCTAAACACTGATGAGCTCAGACAAGCTCCTTTATCAGTGTAACTTCATCTGGAATAGATTTTTGTGTTAAGTTGCTGCAGTCTCAGTTAAATCAGGAAATTCAATTGCCTAAGCAATGGATGCTCAACCATTTACTAAACTGGTGGTAACAAAACAATTGTCAAGTCCATGCAGAGGGACCACAAAGTAATTTTAGAGAAAATCCTATCCAGTTTCCACTTTACATTTCATGACATTTTACAGTACTTTAGACACTGCTTTCATTGTAAAAAATTATATTCTTCTACAAACTGCCATGAGACAAGCCTCAGTTCATTGAGCTTGATCTTGGAACTTCCCATGTGATTTGCCATAGCCGCTCCAGGCTTCTCTGCTCCTGCACCAATGAACTCCCTGTCTCATTAGGTTCAGGCTTTAGGTGAATACACTGATGGGGAGAGGAGTGTTCAAGTAGGTTTATAAAATGGTGCTAAACTATCAAGTTAATGTCATACACAAACTAGGCCAGTTTACTGTGGGGTAGAGCTTGCATCGATTTGTCTGTAGGTAATATTGGTGAGACCTGCTGACAGAGCAGTCCAGTGAGCCATGTAAGCACATGGCACCAGCTAATCTCATATGGTGAAAGGGCCAATAATAAGATTGCACAGGTGGAAAATAAAGCTTCCAGAGGAATAGGCAGTGGACCCTTAGTTGGAGATAGTCTGCCTGTAACAGGCAGGGTCTGCAGCAACAGATGTTTCATCTCAAAACACTGCAGTCTACCAGAACCAGGCTGGAGGGTGGTTAAAAACACCAATTCTTTTGGGGTAGTTGGGGAGGCAGAGTGGAACGACAGGGCATCCTTACACTGAACACCGAGTGTTCAATTCCCCAGCACATTGCTGAAGTGTACATGAGCGCCAACATGATTCCCAGATTGCATTCTAGACAGGCCATAACAATCAAGATAATATCAGTCCTTCAGATATACTCTATGTAGTAAGTAGGGGTGGTTAATCTGTGTGATTTCACGATTCGATTCGATTACGATTATTGAGGTCCCGATTCGATTAACAACCGATTTTCGATTATTAGCGATTCTCGATTACCGCGCTCCTTCTCGTCTGTGTCTTTCCTCTGCTGTCTCGCGGTGTTTGTCTAACCTCTCGCGAAGGGATCGAGCGCGAATCGCTGATCGGCTTGGTGAAGCGCAAAGAACAGTGTCACCAAATAATCGATTCTTAAAAATTTAATAATCGATTCATAATCATCCACAACATAATCGTGATTAATCGATCATCGATTTTTTTCGCTTCTTTAATACAGTTGGAATCAGCCTAGTCAGATGTTAAATATGTTTGTTCATTTGTTTTCTCCTCATCTGAGTGAGATGCCGTGCTTTCCATTCACTGTCAGAGGTTCCGATTTCCAAGGTGGAACTTCCCTCCTCCAAGCTGAATGTATTCCACTGTAACCAACATGAACAGCCACTACAACATAGAAAAGCATGCACCTGTCCACTCACAGCAAATGACTCACTGATGAAAGTCAATGATGATAGCTACCATTAGCTGCTAACGCTACCTAGCTTAACATTATGAAACGATTCGTATGATATCATATGAAAGGTTATGCACAAATTTTCATGCATATTCCTACGGATTTCCAGCAGCAAGAGTGACCAGCGTGCCTGCGCGAGCCCCGAAGCGAGAGCCTTAAAAAAAATGGCGGACATTCCTTTTATTCTCAGTGGAAAATGCAATAATTTAATATGCATTGAAATGCACTTTGATAACATTTCTAGCGAGAAACGTGCATTTGATTCTCATAATCTTCTTTGAGTGAATGTATACGATCTCTAGGTTGTTATTTATTCCGAAGTCTCTTTCAGGTTTCTATTGTTGCTATGGACGCTACTATCGCTGCTGCCCATGTAGCTTCCGCCCGGAAGTATTTCCCTCCCTGTCACTGTGTTAAAGTTTTTATTTCTCAACAAAAAAACGCAAAAATGTCCTTGATAACTCATCAATACGATAGATTAATGTTAAGGCCGTCCGTTTTAATTCTTCGATTCTGCAATACGTGTGATCATTTGCACCTGCGCAAGCCCTTGCAATGCATTACAGATTACACAGAAATCCGTGAAATGAGCACGACCTCTTAATAACGCATTGCGTGCTCCTCGCACATAACCTGTTTTAATTACTTGCAGTCACCACGTAAACAGTGTCCACTGAAAGTCAATTAGGATACCTGTCCTGGTGGACTCCCGGATTCTCGGCTTCAAAGACGTCACGCCGTGGGTGGTTCATAGATCCCGGAAGTGCAAATTTAATCGATATTCTGAAAAAAAGATCTGATTATTAGCCATAAAGTTGTAACCATCCAAGGCAGACTTACCACGAGCTATGAGGTTGTGTAACAATGGCATGTGTCCACAAGTCCCATATAACTTTCATCAATAAAGTCAATAAAGTGTAATAAAGTGCATGAAAGTTGATAATATGCTGATATGTTACGCCATTGAACACAACCCTTTTAGTCAGCGAAACAGAGTGGGTGGAAAAACTGTGGAAACACGTCAAAAATAGCACTAAAGATTTATATATTTTTTTAATTTTTCATAACACATCTTTACTCGTGATATAAACATGGGCTACATGTTAAGGTTATACTTTTGCTGTTGAAAAACTACCGTATGTATGTTTTCTAAACCTGTTTTCTAAACCTTCTGTGTGTTGCAACCTTGAGTTGCAACACACAGAAGTGTCCTGCACCATAGGTTTTGTAGTTCTAATATATTATGTCTATTATATGAAATTGTGATCACTAATTTTGCAATCTTAATGAAAGTTTTTGGGTGTGGGAAGAACGCCTGAATGGTCAGATTTTTTTTTTTTTTCTTAAGATAGCAAAGAGTACATTTACATGCACACCATATTTCAAGGTCACGGCCCCCTTAGCCTTGGCCCCGAACATGCCGCAGGACCCCGGAAAAAAGACTTGCCGAGGCTAAGGGGTCTGGGGGGGCCCGGGGGCATGCGGGAGCGCTGGAGGCCGCAACCACTGCCACGGAGCCGAGGGCGAGGCATGGGCGCGCTGCAGGACCCTGGAAAAAGGCTTACGGACGCTCGGGTCGTTTTGACCCCTTAAGGCTTTAAGAGGGTTAACCAGAATATTGACCCAAATCGAAATATGATGTGCATGTAAACGTACTCATTGACTGTGTTGCCAATCATTTTGTTTTGATGTCATATATCGGTATTTTGATAAACTTTCAAACTCATAATTACAACTCCATGAGTTCAATGGAAAGCTCAATTAGTCTTTTAATCCTATTCCATGTGAGTTAACCACTGGCGTAACCGCCGTCTGACACACACTGCAACAACGCCAACACCTACACCACACACCTGTTTGCCAACTCCCGCCTGTAGCACATGCAAACCACTACTGTGATTAATCAGAACATGCTGAAATGCTGCACTTTGATTATGCACCAATTTCACTGTAATTAGGCCAATACTGTGCCCTCTACAGTAGTGAGAGGGTGTAGGTGGGGTGGATTGGGGAAATCATTTTCAAAGCACAACCCTCTAATCAGTATTTAACTTCAAACATTTGCTTGTGTGGTTAATTGAGGATGACATGTGGTGAATAGAATGGTAGTTTATTAAGGGAGACTAGGCTGCTTACAGAGTGTAATTGGAGGGTAATTCTGTGTGATTTGTCTCATCTCAGTGGGACAGATCAGTGGTCTGGGTGGGGAGATAATCAGGTCAACAAATCACTGTAGTCTGTCTCTAAATTCCTGTTGAACTGTTGGACTGATAAGCCAGGCTGATTACAGCAGAGAGCAGGGCAACATAACTACTGGCTGCTTTATCAATGACTCTACTTTAGCAAAATGAAAAGCCATCTTAGTCAGACAAGCCAGATTATTATGCCATCTGAGATGCACTATGGCAGGGAGCAGGGTTTAAAGTTCTTGTGTTAGCAAGTGTGTGTGCTCCTCAGTCTGTGTGTGCATATGTGTAAGAGCATGTTTATATGTGGCTTTGCCTATAAATTGATTTGTGTGTTTATGCATGCTTTAACAAACTCCCACTGTCTGAGCTGCAGGGTGACTAATGCTCTTCAGCGGCCACTTCTCCTATAAGATGCTTAAAAGTCTCTCATTGTGGTTGGTGGATGCATGACAGAGGATGATTTAAGTGGAAGAGATAACTAAACAAGACCTAGGCTATTATTTGTATGCCTTCTAAAATATTTGGAATTCTGGAGTGGAGATAAAATAAATGTCTGAAAATTAGATAGTGAGTTACAAAAACAAAAAAAACAAAAAAAAAAAAACAAAAAAATCAGGAAGTCTGGTGGACATGTACACATAAATAGCCATGGTAGACACTAAGAAACATGTACAGTCTCCCTTAATTTATTTTTAATCTTTTTGTTCTGCTGTGTTTGTACTCAGGATGACTACTTCAAGAGCTGGGCTCCTTCCAAGCCAGCAGACCAAGGTAAGACTTTAAGTGTCTTTGAGTATGGCTTAATGGATCAGACTTATGTGTGTGCAGTGTGCATTGATCTTCATCTGGAACACAAAGCAGAGAGAATGTGAAGTATGGATGTTAAAAGTGAAGATGGGTTTTTCAGGGTTAGAGTGTAGATGTCTGAAATAAACAGAGACCTAGCACACATATACCCAAGCATCAGTATCTCTGGTTGTAAGTAGGGATGCACTGGATCCAGGATCCAGAACAGTCAGTATACAAATGTTTTCAGTGGTTCACTCAAGAGATGTTAAAATAAGATGGTTCTCCCCAGGTAGGGAGTTGTTCATATTTTAGCAATGGCAAGAGTCTATTGAACCTGTTTGTAAAGCTTTGGCAGCTAAAGATACATAACATTACTCTGCCTAAAGCCTATACAGTTTCTCTTGAAGCAAACAGAAGTGTTAAGAGAGAAAACAGATAAATGAACAGAGCTGGAGAGAGGTTTAGTGAAGAAGAGTCTGTGCCCCAGTCGATGGATGAGATGAAGGGGAGCAGTGTCTGACAAAAAACAAGCATACAAATGTGTGAACACACACATTCACAGAGCATTGCTTCAGGGGTCAGTGCACTCTACTGTGGTCTGAGAGAGAATCAGACCAACTCTTTAATTCCCAGCCAAATGCCTTTGTCCTCATCTGCTCCTCTCCTCCTCCTTCCTCTTCCTCTTGTGCAAAAGTGCTGATGTTCTTCATCTGTTCTACAGGCACATTAAAAGCAGAAGTGGATAATTACCTCCACCTACATTTGGTCAGAGTGAACAGCACTTTATTTGCTTTGATAACTGCTAGCATATGCATTAGCATTACCTGCCTAAGAAATGCTTTTTAGAAGCTCCATGCTGTTGATATGATTTTCATATAGCTTTTTTGCTATTTTTGCTTTGTTGCATAGTTCACAGTAAAGAGAGACAGCAAAGATGAGGCTGACATGTAACAAAGGTCCCCAAAATATTGGAGCTACATGATATTAGGGGCATGAATGTCACCCACCGACTTGACACACATCTTGATACATGTTCAACGATACAATGCAGATTAGATTAGTGGCACTACCTGTGCATGTCACTGCTGTTTGGTAGGTTATGCATAAACATTTTGCAGCAAAGTTTCCAATCCTTCTTATAAAACTTACGCCACAGGATGGGAGAGGGCAGCGGGAGTTGATGCCAAAAATAAAACATGCATGTCATACTGGGATGTACTGATATATGTTAGTACATATACTACAAGTGCCACACATGTTATTCTGCAATTCACTTCCAACTCTGTACAGAGCCACACCATCTAATTCGATGTGGCCACATCTTACACATTTAGCCTGGTGCATCAAGATGCATTTGTGATTCGTAACTGCCCTACACAGTATACATCAGCTGAGCCAGCAGAATGTTACCATATGGCATTTTACTAAAAGTATAACTACTGTAGTATAACACAGTATCTGTGTCTCTTTAAATGCCATTATTGTCAGTGGAGAAAATTTGCCATTGACACTGGTATCATACAAAGCAAAAAGTTAGTGAACCTGCATTGTAATATATATTTTTACGCAGTACAACAACACATTTAAACACCCAGAACACAGGGGCATAATGTGTAGTACGTAACCACAACACTGACCTGGTGTCAAATCTAGTTCTGGCCAGAGCCAAAAGTAAAAGCATATAACCTGATCCAAAGACTGAGGCAACAGAGAGTTTCTGTAGATTTCTGATTCAAAGAATGTCAGGAAATTTTGTGTCCTTTCTTTACATGGTAGTTACCATTTCACGTACAGTTAAGGAACACCTAGTCTGCAGGTCCCTTGACAGTAAATGAACTGAGCTCCTATCAGTCAGAATGACACTGAATATGGGGAGATATTTCTCACACCAGTGTAGATATCAGCCTGATTTAAATGCACAGTACATGTACACACACACTAATAATCCTGTAAGAACCTAATATAGCAGTGCTCCCACTATAGCAAATGTGATTGTATAGCAAATGCCTGTGTTTAAGGTCCTGAATATATAAATGACACAGCCAGATTTGTGCTCAATATTTCAAATTATTCAGCCACGCAAACCTTAGCCTGTTCTGATTAACTTTTTTAAATTTACAAGATGTTGACCTGAATACACTGGCAGCGGGTTTAATTACATGAGAGCATCCATGCTGTATGTGACAACAAAGCATTCCTGTTACATGCTGCACTCTGCATGAGTAGAGTCAAGTCTGTCTTCAGCTTTCGCAACACTGATGATAATCACCCCTTGCATCGAGGTGTTTTGGAAGCTCATCAACATAATCTGACAAAATGTTCATTCATTTTTCATCTGACACTGACTCACTGGATTACTCACTGGATCTCACTGCATCACATGCTTCTCTGATAACCTAAAGAAATGGTTGAAATTGTGTTGCTTTGAATGATGTAAATGCTTTCATCAAGGCAGTGCGCAAGTAAACCTAATCCAATCAGTTACGTTTCCAAATACTTGCTGTGACTTAACGAGTTTGAGCACTTGATACGTAATCGCAGATGCTGAGTTATAGGAAGTATTAATTTGGATCCAAAGTAATCGTACTGAACATATGGTCCATCACCGTCCATTTCAAATATTCACATATCCATGTAAGGACTGTGTTGTTGACATACATTTCTGGTGTAGGTTTCTGTTTGGCTCTGTTTTCCTATCACTTTCTTTAGTGTTGTATCTCGTCTCTGTGATAGAATCTAAACCACAGCATTCCTGTTTAAACAGGGATTTTTCGTGCTAGAACCTGTTTGTTTACTGAATCACTGTTTTCTGTCTTGTTTGTGCAGCTGATTAAATTAAATCTCTGTCCTGGCTTTATTCAACAATATTCTATTTAGTATTCACAATGCAGACAAATTATCCAGCTGACAGTATCTTAAATCCATTTCCTTAGCTCTTTCATTTGCTGGATTATGGAGAACTTTCTGTGTGGACTATGGCTGACTAAGATAGTGTTTGATGCTCTGAGGGCCAAGGCCAGCTCTCAGCTCAACCAAGAAAATGCAATTGTGATTTTCTTTTGAGAAACAAAAGAATTAAAAAGAGAACAAAAATTCTGCCCCCTTGTGGACACCTCACCATCCTGCAGTCAGTCTTAATCATTGTCATTACATTAAACATTCCTTTCCCTTTCTTTTTCTGTTTCTCTTTGTCTTCTTTTTACCCATGTGTCTGCCCAACATCTTTCCTCTTTTATTCAGTCTGTCTTACTCAATTTCCATCTTCTCTCTATCCTCCACGCTAATCTCATCTTTTGTTTGGGAATTTTTCAAGATTTTTGATGTATCAGCCATGCCAAATGAATCTTATATAATTTTCCTGTGGGAGCAAAGGGTGTGAATCAACATAAAATAGCAAAGCACATGATTGACTTCACTGACTTGACTTAACTGACAAATGCACACACAGAGAACCATGTGGCATTCTTATTTTGTCTCCTCTCAATTGCTTCATCGATCTCTGTTGCAGGCATGCTTTATGAAAGAGACTATACAAATGCACTAACCACCTGTCCAGTTACCATTTTTCTCATATAAAGTCTTTCTAAACTAAAATTTTATAACATTGTGAAATTTTTGGCTTGGGGTCGGTAGAAAATCTGTGAATTATTTGCAATCTTCTTTTTGATAATCCTGCCACCACAATCAGTCATTATAAACTAATAGATAATTCTGCATTTAGATCTATGTGCATTATCATATATTAATGTTTAGCTTGCATACAAATTTGCCTGTAAAGTATTATAAAGATACCATCTGATTCAACAGAGAAGACCACAGGACATGTAATCTGAGCACTAGAATTAATATTTTCCTTTTTAGGAACATATTTACCAGTCTATATGAAGGAACAAAGCAGCCTCTCCAGGCCTGTACTCATTTCTTCATTTGTGTGGTATTTCTGGCACATAGACCAAGGGCTCCTCTGCACCTACCCACACACAGCCCACTCATTTAATCCTATGGTTTAATCATGCCCAATACCTTCCTGAATACATGAAACCAGCGAAAGCAAAGTGTACTGCCAAAGTCGAGTGCATAAATAGACTGGTTGAAGCAGCAGCAAAAGTAGCCTACTGCTGAACCTGACCGACTGAGTGAGAAGTACATCATCACCCCCACTGAATAGAATTAAATTTGATGCACCATATTTAGACAGACTACTCTATACTGTGATGATTCTAAAAATTCATACCTACTTAACATGCTGGGTGCCCACCAAAACACCATTTCCAGCAACCTCAGGAATTCCTATATACTGTTAACAAGCCCAATACTAAATGAACTGAGAGCCTGTCAATTTGCCGGCCGTCTTTCAGATGAGACATTAAACCGAGGTCCTGACTCACAGTGGTCATTAAAGATCCCATGGCACTTATCGCAAAGGGTAGGGGGTTCCCTGGTGCCCTGGCTAAATTCCCAACTTGGCTTTCTCCATCTGGTCACCTAATCATCCCCAAGTGTAACTGGCTCAATGATTCCCTCCCTCTATACGTCAAGCTGATGTGTGGTGAGCATTCTGGCGCAAAATGGCTGTCGTGCATCACCCAAGTGGGTGGAAAATTAACTTGCTCACTAGCCACTGATAAATATTTTAGTCAGGGTAACTACTGTCTACATTCAAGAAGCTAGTGGATTTTGCTCTGTTGTGTTTGAGATGCTCCACCTTCGAGACAACTGTGTGTTGTTTTGTGCGTCTGAATACACTTGGACTGGGTGATATGGAAAAAAATCATTATCACAATATCTTTGATTAAATACATCAGTGTCAATATTGTGACCGCACTGCTGGGATGTGTATTACTGCTTTCATAATATATTCATATGCAATCATTAGTAATGTGGACCAAACAGGTAGAGACAAATAAAGCAGCTAAAACTATGTAATAAACTCAAAGAATTGTATTTCTTTAAAGTAAATCAGCCTTTACAACCAGGAAAAGACATCACTCATGTCATATCATGATATTATAATATCTGAAATCCCAAACAATATATTATCTAATATCATGATATTAATAAAATAGTGATATATCACCCAGCCCCACTATCTGTGCAAGTGTGTGTAACAAACCAACTCTTAACTGTAGCACTAAGAGCCGCAGACTTTCAAAACACACTAAATGTATCCTCCATAAAATCAAAACGGTTTCATCACATCCATTCACAACTTTACTTCACTGATCTGCAGTCTCTGATTCCCACTGCTCAGTAGCCCATCCTCTCTTCATAATAGTTTCCATTTGGGTGGCATTTGCAGGCAATTATAAATTAAATACTGATATGGTTTAGTAAACAATGACTGCCATGTGGTTCTTCAAAATTCTAATTTTGTTGCTATATAGACTTTGATGACAGACATATAGGACACAAACAGGACCATTACTGACAGGACAATTAGGGTGTTCAAACCATCACTATCATTATCCTTAAAAAAATTATCTCAATTAACTCAAGAGAAAAAAAGAATTGACTCCGAATGTTTATTTTCTTTAGGGAGTGCGACTAAAGTTATGTGTTCCTGTTTTGGTTGTTGGCCAGTTCTCACAGCTGATTCGGAGCTGACAGATTGGCAATCTGCTGCCTGAAGGACCTGCATGACAACAAGTGCAGACTCTGGGGTGCCCTAGTGGCTCACTGTGGAGGGCATACCACCTACCACTAAGGCTAAGCCGCGGTGGCCTGGGTTCAAATATGGCGCAGACCCTGCATGTCATCCCCTCTTTCTTTCCTGTCTCTCTCCACTGTAAATATGTAATAAAGTAAAAATGCCCAGAAAATAATCTTTAAAAAAGTAAGAGCAGACTGTGGTGACCACCTGACCTGCAGCCCTTTAACAACTCCACCCACAGATGTAAAGTGGTGAATAGGTCACATGTTCATCTCGAAGACTACCCTATCAGGTCGCACCTCTCTCCATCCCACTTGACACAATGCTTTGTTTGTTTGCTTCCACTTACCACCCTAAACAAAACTGTAACTTCTGTAACTTAATGGTTATCTGATGGCTGTCTTTGGCGTGTGTGTGTGTGTGTGTGTGTGTGTGTGTGTGTGTGTACAGTTTTTGTCATATTTGGTGCTTTATTATGTCTTTGATGCACACCATTGTGTTTCCATGGTGATGGTCCATTGGCCATGAATTTATTTTGACATTTAGCTCAGTTTGCCTCTAGCAACCTTGACTGGTTAACCTGTTTGACTCATGTACCCCTGATGTTTAGCCCCTTCACCCATGTGTATGCAGAAAGAGGAGACAAAG
Organism: Myripristis murdjan; assembly: GCF_902150065.1. Taxonomy (NCBI): domain Eukaryota; kingdom Metazoa; phylum Chordata; class Actinopteri; order Holocentriformes; family Holocentridae; genus Myripristis; species Myripristis murdjan. The sequence goes on from NC_043989.1 coordinate 21,930,134, forward strand.
AAAGGGAGTGCGGAGGGGAGTGTGGAGGGGAGGTCAAATTAGAGGCGAGGAGGATGGAAGAAAACACAGAGTGGATGAGGAAAAGTGTCAACAGAGAGTCAGTAACAGTCAGAATGAAAAATGAAAAACCAAGAAAAGGGGACAGCAGCACAACAGCATGAAATGGAGGGACAGCTTCCCTGCCCCGTGGGTGGCTTGAGCTGCTGAAATCAGATCAGATTTTTGTGAGCTTCATCAGGATATGAACTGACACTGCACTCGCCAAAACTGACTTTAGATTAACAAACAAGAGAATTGCATACGCTAATAGAGCTGTAGCTTCAAGTGTGACAAAACTGATTTCAGACCAGGCGTTAGAGTCTTGTGGTTAACGCTCATCTCTGGATTTATCTTAACGACTGATTATCGATCAGGATCTGGGGGCATGATATGAGTGGCAGCTTGTCAAAGAGCTTTATGAAGGTCACAGGGAACAGGGCTGACACTGTCACAATCTCACTAATTTAGTGATTTAAAAAAAATCTATTTTAACTACATTTTGGTTGGTTTGATAAAGTTCTTGGAAAGATGAAGAGAATTTGTTTTTTACTGACTGACTGAATGATTGATTGGTTGATTTTGTTTTGTTTTGACTGTTGCTAAACAATTGCTTAGTTTTACATCCTAGTCAGACTATACAGCTGCACACTCTTGCACAGGAATCACATATGCCCTTGCCAATTTTAAATGCCTGTGCACAGTACACACTGAGCTTGTGTATATACACACTTATACACAAGCACATAAGCTGTTGCCCTTGCTCTCTGCCCCCATTTGTGACTGACGGCAGCAATCTGTATTTGGAGCAGCTGCTGTGTAGTCATTAAAATGTCAGCCGTGTTCTTAGATTTACTCGGTTTCCCATTTACAGGAAGGAGGCAAAACCAACTTGATCTCAGGGTCTCACACTCATGCAAGGAGATACGCAAAAAGAAAAAGGATGCATGTGCAATCACAAAGCAACTTAAGAAGTTAGGTGCACCTAACTTCTAGCTAACTGAGGAACACCAAAAAAAAAAAAAAAATTAAGGAGCACTAACATTTATTGCTGATGCAGAAAGACATTAACATCTCTGATACTGTACCTACATGTCTTGGTCTATGTCTTGGTCTTTTTGAGGATGTCTACTGAAAACCAAGAAAAATAGAATCATGAAAATCAAGATATTTAATTTTTGACCATATCGCACAGCCCTGTTTGTCTGGTCTGCCTGCCAATGCAATCAGTGCCAGTCAGCGCTTGTGCTGGCATCTGCTCAGGAGAGTGATTGTTGTTTATCCCCGCCTATCACAAGTAGGCGGTGCACTGACGGCTGCTTTGTGCTAACAAGACAATGGCACAACCTGTCCATGTTCAGGCAGAGAACAAAACGAATGATCCAAGAATCTGCACAACAAATAGTGCAATAGGAAACCAAGTTTGGGCTTATAAACCCATGTCAATGCACAACCACACGAGGCGGTGATAAACACTATTTCAGATTTGAAGAGGTGGGTAAACAGCATTTACATGTATTGACCCTCCACCACAACCACTGATAGTTTGGCCCAGACAAAAAATACAGTTGTGCAAAGAAAATATCGTCCAGTCACACAAGTGCTCCCAAAAGTAAATTCTATGGTGAAAATTTTGGTTGCATTTGCAGTTGAAATGGTCTGACTTTTGAGCCCTGCTCTAGCCACTGGCTATGCCTTTTCTCCTCTTGTTGAGCTTGTCTCCACAGCTCCTTATTGGATTCCACTGTCCAGTTAATGAATGAAATTGGACCACTTCTTCCTGATCTGCTCAACTCTCCCAGAGTCCCATTCGTTTATTTGTCTTCTACTTGTTTTCTGGACCTGACTTACCTTCCACTCTTCCCCATCTGTAACGGTTGGGAGAGCTGCCCTGGAATGGTCTCTGAGCCTAAGCAGACACACAAGAGAGGCAAAGGAAGAGTCTCTGGCAGCAGGTAGCAGCTGTTTTACCAACAAGGCCAACAATATAATTAGCAGTCTGGATTGTAATTCCATTCTGGGCTCCTCTATGTGGGTATGTCCAGTAGAATTGGGAGGTTGTGTAATGCATTATCAAGTGAAAAGAGTTGGGGAAGATTACAGATTGCAGGCGCTGTCCCATTATAACAGTGAGTCCAGAGGAGCAATGGAGAAACCAACTGGCTCAAAGACCCAAGGACACAATGCACAGAGATATGCTGTATACACAGAGAGAAGAGTGAAAGAAAAACAGTCAACGTTGAGCTACAGTTTCTGGTTGCCTAATGACCTTATCAGATTGCCTAGTCCATGTACAGTGTTATTTACAGGTCACTATTGGTGCCAGATGAAACAGAGAGACAGGATTGATGCCTAATGTTATCTGACATCCATCAAAGGTTGTCAGATTGGTTTTGGTTATCAGATTGGCAATGGTTGCCACATTCATGCATCAGTAACATTGTGTTGTGTCACCACGGCTGATAGCAGGGAGAGCAGCATTGTCACACAGTGTAACAATCCAATTGCACATGAAATGATGTGGCATTTAAGCCTGTGTGTACATTTCCTCCAGGTCTTAGGAACAAGCAACGTATTCATCCCTACTGTAATTAGATCGCTGAACTGCACATGATTGATGCAGTGTCTTATGCCTCTATTTTGTACTGATAAGCATTTTATTGCAGTATACTGAGCTTTTGACACCCTGTCTGTTGTTTGACTGATGTTTTCTGTACACTGTGAATAAGTCCACTCAGACATACAGAGAGGTGGCAAATTACAGGAAAAATCATTGAAGTGTCTTAGAAAGGCGTTGGGCCACAACAAACTACCAGATCAGCTTCAGTGCTCCTTGGCAAAGACAAAAGGTATCCAGAGATATTCTCTCATTGGGTGTCATGTGGTGATTGTGAAGGCCATAGCACACTATTTACATTGTTTTCATCCTTATCAAACCATTCAGTGAGCCATTGCTCCCTGTGGATGGAGGCATTGTCATCCTGTGAGAGATGACTTCCATCAGGGCAGAAATGTTTCATCACAGGATAAAGATGATGACTCAGATTAACTTTCTGCTGTTTTGCAGTGAGCATTCCCTCTACAGAAACAAGTGGATCCACATCTCTGTTGACCAGTACTTATGGTTTTTGCACCATTGAACTCTAAACTGTGCATTTGTCTTTGTAATGAAGGTTTTATGCACTTCAGCCCTGCTATGATATCCCTCTCTATGTGCAGTATCTTTTGGAAGAATGGAGCTCCATCCCTCGAGTAAAGTTCCAGAGACTTGGATAATCTAAACCAAGGTGCATTGAAGCTGTTCTGGTGGCCCAACAACTTACTAAGACACTTTATGGGCCCATTCATCCCTAATCTACCCTGAATTCCTCTATGCCCAATTTCAGGGCTCCAATGTCACAATATTTTACCTTCTACATTGAATAAGAGCAAATAAATTGACTAAAAAGTGATACCTCAGTGATACCTCAATTCTGTATTAGAAACTGAGAAACTGTACGATGTATCAAATGAACAAGGTGTCAAAACAGGAATGACAGTGTCCCATATCACTGTAATATGTTAGTGGTTTGTAGTAGTTTGTTCTCAAGGCTTTCTCCCCACATTGTTTACTGCTGTGATTTTAATGGTTCATAAAAAGTGACTTGATATCAATAGCCATAACATGAAGCTCAGCTCTCAACTCACTGCTTCAAAGAGCTGAGAGCTTGCAGAGATGTATTGCTATCACACAAATGAAGCTTGAGAGACATACACACACAGAAACACATTTAATATAAGCCTACACCATGTTATACACCCACACATAATAATAAAGTGATGCTGCCTGCCTGCTAAAACACACACACACACACACACACACACACACACACACACACACACACACACACACACATAACCACCAAGGGCATTGTTAATTTAGCAGAAAGACCATTCAAGTAAGAAACTTATCTAAATCCTATTCAAACTGAGAGGATGACACAGTAAATGGAGGGGAATGGGTAGATATTAGTTTGGCAAATGCTACAGAAAGTATAGTTAATCTCTTGCATGAATTGATTTTTACTGCTCCACACTTCCAATTTACAAGGCAGAACCAAAGTCAACAACATACAAGCTGAGACCAAAATGAAGCTGTGAATCAATCGAGCTCTGACTCTGTGGTGTGCAAACAGTGCTGACCGTTTTAGGAGAGGGAAAAACAACATACACCCTAGTTAAAAAAGAGGGTGTGTGTGTGTGTGTGTGTGTGTGTGTGTGTAGGATCCTGATTCAAAGAACAAGTGAAGCAGTTGGCAAGGTACTATTCTCCATTAGACAAGTTTTTTAACCCTTAATACCATTTTGTGATGTGTGACATTGCTAGATGTCCAAGTTGAGTTCCAGTTATTGTTCCGAGTAATCCAGTAATTATATCCTTCAGTTAGGCTAGTTAGTTTCCAAATAAAAAATTCAAATGTATGTGTGTATTTTTGCGAATGTGTGTGTATCGAATCCTGACGATTCACAGTCAGTAAAGATAAAACTTTACTCTGCAATAAAGACTTTAACAATCTGTTTGCTAAGTCATGCCAGGATGTTAAAGTGACTCTTGGGAAACGAGACAAGAGAAAGACAGAGATGGATAGACAGAAAGACAGATGATTGGAGGAAATGGGATTATTTGCAGGATAAACATAAAGGGCCTACAGGGAGGGAAGACTTTGAGAGTTTGTTTAGATGACTAGTGATGCACTGATTGTGAAATATATATATATATATACATATACATACACTATATTACCAAAAGTATTCGCTCACCTGCCTTTACTCATACTATGAACTGAAGTGCCATCCCATTCCTAACCCATAGAGTTCAATATGATGTCGGTCCACCTTTTGCAGCTATTACAGCTTCAACTCTTCTGGGAAGACTGTCCACAAGGTTGAGGAGAGTGTTTATAGGAATTTTTGACCATTCTTCCAAAAGCGCATTGGTGAGGTCACACACTGATGTTGGTCAAGAAGGCCTGGCTCTCAGTCTCCGCTCTAATTCATCCCAAAGGTGTTCTATCGGGTTCAGGTCAGGACTCTGTGCAGGCCAGTCAAGTTCATCCACACCTGACTCTGTCATCCATGTCTTTATGGACCTTGCTTTGTGCACTGGTGCACAGTCATGTTGGAAGAGGAAGGGGCCCGCTCCAAACTGTTCCCACAAGGTTGGGAGCATGGAATTGTCCAAAATGTTTTGGTATCCTGAAGCATTCAAAGTTCCTTTCACTGGAACTAAGGGGCCAAGCCCAGCTCCTGAAAAACAACCCCACACCATAATTCCTCCTCCACCAAATTTCACAGTCGGCACAATGCAGTCTGAAATGTACCGTTCTCCTGGCAACCTCCAAACCCAGACTCGTCCATCAGATTGCCAAATGGAAAAGCGTGATTCATCACTCCAGAGAACGCGTCTCCACTGCTCTAGAGGCCAGTGGCGGCGTGCTTTACACCATTGCATCCGACGCTTTGCATTGCACTTGGTGATGTGTGGCTTGGCTGCAGCTGCTCGGCCATGGAAACCCATTCCATGAAGCTCTCTGCGTACTGTACTTGGGCTAATCTGAAGGTCACATGAAGTTTGTAGCTCTGTAGCAATTGACTGTGCAGAAAGTCGGCGACCTCTTTGCACTATGCGCTTCAGCATCCGCTGACCCCTCTCCGTCACTTTACGTGGCCTACCACTTGGTGGCTGAGTTGCTGTTGTTCCCAAACGCTTCCATTTTGTTATAATAGAGCTGACAGTTGACTGTGGAATATTTAGGAGCGAGGAAATTTCACGACTGGATTTGTTGCACAGGTGGCATCCTATGACAGTTCCACGCTGGAATTCACTGAGCTCCTGAGAGCGGCCCATTCTTTCATAAATGTCTTGTTTCACAGTCTGCATGCCTGAGTGCTTGATTTTATACACCTGTGGCCAGGCCAAGTGATTAGGACACCTGATTCTGATCATTTGAATGGGTGAGCGAATACTTTTGGTAATATAGTGTATATATATATATATGACACACACATACATACATACATATATGTATGCATATATGTTCAGTTTAATTTTATATATACATATATATATATATAATTAAACTGAACTGAATGAGTACAAATTCAATCATGCAAATTTATGAAACAATGGGCCAGATGCAGCAACATTCTCTTAAATTTCTCTCCTATTTTTTGTTATTTCTCTGTTAAGAGAAAAAAAATAATAAAAGAATTCAACTCCAGATGCACCAAACATTAACCATGTGTGGAGGATGATAAATTCCACCTGTTTGTAAACTGGAGGTGTGTGTCTTGGCCAGGGACAGTCTAGAAGAGAGGCAGCTCATTGTAGAGTCACTTCCTATATCTGTGTCACGGGGCGGCCACCTCTTTAGGAGACTGGCAGCCGTATCGCACTCCCTCACCCTACACGAAGTTTACAACACCAACTGTCTGACAAAACTGCCAAATGACGTGGTGGGGGTGCGAGGAAATGACAACACCCACTTAGCAGAGTGGTATAGTGTATACTTCCTGAAGACAGGAGAGCTTCTGAAGACCTGACATGGACAGCGATTAGGGCTGAACGATTTATCGTTTTCTGATCAAAATTGCGATTTCAGATAGTGCGATCATGTGATCACAAAAGCTGCATTTTTTTGCAGTGCTCCTAACTGAACCAGGATCTGTTGTGTCAACTATTTTACACATACATGCTACATGCTACGCGTGGACACACTAACCAATCAGAAGTGGCCATTGTCCAGGCAATAGCATACACTCAGTAACAACAAGCTGGTGTCCCTAAATAACATGTTTTGAAATAGCTTCAGCTGAACCAGAAGCGGAGTTAGGGGATTTAATCCCAAAAAAGCGGCACCTCGGTCATAGGGGAGTATTTCAGGTTTGAGACTACAGACATGCACCAGAAACAGGTACTGTGCAAAGTAGGCTTTCCACCGATCTGATCGGCAATATTGGATTGGGCGATATTTTGCATTTTATGCAATTTGTGTGATCTGCTGTATGTGTCTTAATTCGCCGATCCGATCAATGACGTCATTGTCATGTTGAAACTTTTTGCAGATGCTCCTGTTTCATTGTTTTATCTGTCTCATTTACTCCGAAGAAGTTACACACCACTGCCATATTAGTTTTGAGCCCCATCACTATGTGACAGACAATAACGTTTTTTTAATCTTGAATCATTCGCCGTGGGATTCAAACAAACATGTCGGTGGTGTGGGACTACTTCAGAGTGTCTGAGAAAGATCAAATTCTAGCTATTTGCCATCTGTGTAACACTGCAGTACATTGCGGGGGAAGCATCTGCAAAATGTTTCAACACAACAAATTTAATCAGGCACCTGGATAAGGAACACAAGGAGGAGCATGCCGAGTTCAAGAAATGGAGCGTGGAAAAAGAAAAACAAACACCGAAACGGATGCTAAAGCAAACTACTTTAGACAGTACCCATCCGTATAACCGTGACAGTGAGAAGGCAAGGGGTGGCACAAGGAAACTTATGGAGTTTATCGTGCTCGCTGACCTGCCATTTAATATTGTGGAGAACCCCGCATTTAGGGTTGCCAACTTTCAGGCAGACAAATAAGGGACCCCCAAATTGTTGGATCTCTCTCTCCATGATTGGGCTTTTTTAATGAGATGACGGTAGGACTGTAGTCTGGTGCTGCACAGCGCTGCACACAGAGAGACAGCCACAATGATGCTTTCCTCCATTGTTGTTTTGCCGTTCTGCCAAAATCTGCCAGATTTTTTTCTGATTCCACTATTCTCTCCTATTGGACACGCCGAGGTGTCATCACTGGGCACTGCGCCCGAGTTAAAAAATTTTCAATTTGGGCACAGCGTGCACGGGCGCCAGCACCAGCCTCGCGCTGCACTCAGCTCGGTGCAGACTGGTGCGCCTTTGCCTCCTGGCTCCTGGTTACCTGCTGCTGTTGCTATGGAGGGGCAGGCACAATGTAGCTTAGCAACACTGAGTGACAGTGCTTTGACCAATGAACGGAGTGTACACTCACTGAGTGACAGTGCTTTGACCAATGAACGGAGTGCACACTCACTAACTCCGCTCATTGGTCAAACAGCGGGAGACGGGGCAGACTCTCAAAAATAAGGGACAAAGTGCGTCCCTTATTGGTTCAATACGGGACGTTTGTTTTGGTTGCCAAATACGGGACGATTCCGTATTTCAAGGGACGGTTGACAACTCTACCCGCATTTCAACGTTTGCTAGCATACTTTGATCCACGCTACCTCCTCCCAGGGCACACATACTGTGGCGATACCGGTCTAAATGAGCTACACTGGGATGTGCATTCACACGTCGAGAGCCTCCTGAAAGAAGGCAGTCCTTCGATAAGATTCACCACAGACATTTGGTCATCAGACATCAGCCCCATGTCACTGCTGAGTTTGACAGTCCAGTGGATCGACTCCAAATTCAAACTCCGAACAGCGGTCCTGCACGCTCAGGAATTCCGCGGCTCCCACACTGCTGCAGCGCTGGTGACGAAATAGGACAACATACTCCAGATGTGGCAGATTCCGAGAAAGAGGGTTCATGTCGTACTCCGGGATAACACCGCAAATATGGCAAAAGCCATGCGAGAAGCAGGACTACCGACTTTGCCATGCATGGCCCACACGCTTCAACTGGCTGTCTATGACGTGTTATTGGTGCAACGAGTGATAACAGACATTCTCGCTACCGGGAGACGCATCATCGGACACTTCAAACGCTCTCCTCAAGCGTACTGTGCATTTCATGATGTGCAGCAACAGCTGGGCCAGGACATCAAAAAGTTCCAGCAAGACGTGACAACCCACTGGAACAGCAGCTACTATATGTTCCAAAGCCTGCTGGAGCAAAAACGTGCATTGGCTGCTGAAGTTCCTGCTTCCTTCAGTTCCAACCAGTGGAGTCTGATAGAAAACATCATAAAAATCCTGGAACCATTTGAGGAGCTCACAAGGGGAATAAGCTCATCCACTGCATCTGCCTCTGATGTGATCCCATCCGTGATCGCCTTAAAACGGTTCCTGAGCAGAGATGCCACATCAGATCATGGTGTGGGGACCACAATAGCGGAACTGCTGAGTGCTGTAACCAAGAGATTTGGTGGGATTGAAGACAAGCCCCTCTACAGCTTGGCTACTCTATTAGACCCAAGGTTAGGAAAACACATTTAGCCTAAAATAATCTGCAAAATATACTTAAATTAATTTAATAAAATAATATAATTTAGATGAGCCTAACACCCTGATTTGAATAGCAAACATGTTCTGTAATTGCATAAAATCTATTTTATCAATCTTATATATTGGGTTTTTACACAGTAAAATCCTCAGTCTTATTCTAAGTTGCTCTAAAAGAACAAATGTTCAGTTAAATTAATGTAATTTTTTATATATGATTTCGTTTTAATAAAAGGTACAAGGATCGATGCTATTCTGCAGAGCTCAAGGCACACACATGGGGGCTGCTTTTGGATCTGCTGGCTGCACAGATAGGCCCTGATGAAGGACAAGGACCTGGAACCAACAACGCAGATGAGCCAGCTGAGAAGATGCCATGACCTGGTTCCTTTTCATTGATGCTGGGTGAGATCATGCAAGAAGAAAGGCCACAGCAGGCCACTCCAGCAGTGTCACAGTTGAATGTCTACCTGTCAGACCCAGTCATCCTTCAGGATGCTGACCCACTGGCTTACTGGAGAGACCATCAGGATCGTTTTTCTGCCCTCACCACTGCTGCAAGAGCTTACCTGTCTGCACCCTGTACAAGTGTGGACAGTGAGCGCCTATTCAGCGCTGCATCCAACATCCTGGATGATCAAAGAAGCAGGCTTTCAGCCAGTAAAGTTGAGATACTCCTCTTTGTTAGAAAGAATCTACCATTGATGTTTAAAGAGCCATAGACATTTAACCTAAGTAATGTAGCAAGTTTAACCCCCTTTCTCAATTGAAAGGAATGTTTGTTTTGCCTGGGAGCCATTGTTTACATTTTATTTAGTACATGTATTACTGTATAACTGTACTACTTGGCTACTATTTATTTATTTATTTATTTTATTTGTTAGAAATACATGTGGCCTGGGTGCCATATTTTCTGTTGATCTGAGTGTCACTGTTTATTTTTGAGCTAGCCAAATTCTGGTGCAGCATTACTGCTCTTTATTTGCAGTAGTATGACTGTTAATTTCATGGAGTTGTGTATGAATGTTTTGAGGCATCATTACTAATACTGCCCTTAATTTGCACTATTGTGACTTTTAATTTCATGGAGTTATGAATGTTTGAGGCAGCATCACTGCCCTTTATTTGCAGTATTTACCTGTAAAGTAGTTTAATTACAATAAAGTAATCTAATTACAGTAAGTTGTTTCACCCATTATTTCTGTCTCAAGTTATTTTGGTTTGACGTGAATGAACTTTGAACTTATGTCTGGCTAGTCCTTGAATGCCCTCTAGAGGTCATTGATGTTTTACCCTTGCATCTCTGTCAGTTTGGGGCATGGCAAAGATTGTATATACAGTAAATAAACAAGTTATTAAAATAGACATATTGTTCCCTCGTGTGTTCGGATCGGTGATCGGTTTATTTAAACTCACTGATCTGTGATCGGCCCCAAAACTCCTGATTGTGTAAAGCCTAGTGCAAAGCCTGTCGAGCAAAAGTTGCAACATTCAGCGGCAACACAACCAACTTATACCAGCACATGAAAAATCATCACAGGCATTTACATGACGAGTGCATGACCAAAAAGTCAGCTGAAAAGTCGAGTGAAAGTGATGCTCAAGCCCATTGTAGCAAACACACTACAACCTTTGTGTTGTGTGCCTGTGTGTGTCACATCAAGCATAGAGAAGAGAAAGAAGAGCCGAGAATTGTCTGAGGACTTAAGAAGCAAAACTGTGGAAAAATATGAACAATCTCAAGTTTACAAGACCATCTCCAGAAATTTTGAAGTTCCTTTGTCCACTGTGTGCAATGTAATGAAGAAGTTTATAACCCATGGAACTGTGGCTAATCTCCCTGGACGTGGACGGAAGAGAAAAATTGACAAAAGAATGCAATGCAGGATAGTTCAAATGGTGGACAAACATCCTTAGTCAACTTCCACACAAATTCAGGCTGTCCTGCAGACTCAGGGTGCAAAAGTGTCAGCTCGGACCATCGTCATCTGAATGAGATGAAGCTGGCATGAGATGGCAAGAGACCGCCACCTCATGGAGAACCCCACTGCTGACACAGAGACATAAAAAAGCCAGACTGGAGTTTGCAAAAATGTACCTGAGTAAGCCTCAGTCCTTCTGGAAGAAACTTTTGTGGACAGATGAGACTAAGGTAGAGCTTTTTGGCAAAGCACATCATTCTACTGTTTACAGAAAACGGAATGAGGCCTACAAAGAAAAGAACACAGTACCTACAGTCAAACATGTTGGAGGTTCAAAGATGTTTTGGGGTTGTTTTGCTGCCTCTGGTACTGGGTGCCTTGACTGTGTGCAAGGAATCATGAAATCTGGAGACTATCAAAAGATTTTGGGCCGCAATGTAAGGCCTAGTGTCAGAAAGCTGGGTCTGCGTCAGAGGTCATGGGTGTTCCAACAGGACAATGACCCAAAACATACCTCAAAAAGCACCAAGAAATGGTTGGAGATGAGTTCTGGAGAGTTCTGAAGTGGCCAGCAATGAATCCGGATCTAAAACCTATTGAACACCGATGGAGAGATCTCAAAATTGCTGTTGCAAGAAGGCACCCTTCAAATCTGAGAGACCTGAAGCAGTTTGCAAAAGAAGACTGATGCAAAATTCCAGTTGAGAGGTGTAAGAAGCTTGTTGATGGTTATAGGAAGCGATTGGTTTCAGTTATTTTTTCCAAAGGGTGTGCAACCAAATATTAAGTTGAGGGTGCCAACAATTTTGTCTGGCCCATTTCTGGAGTTTTGTGTAAAATGATGTCAAATTTAGCTTTTTTTCTTCTGTTTTTTTTTTTTTTGTGTGTGTTTGTGTGTGTTGTTCCAACGCACATAGATGGAAATGAACATGTGTATGTCCAAAAACATTTGTAATTGCAATAATTTCTGGGAGAAATGGTGTATTTGAATGAATGAATGAATGAATGAATGAATGAATGAATGAAGGTCTATTTTCTGGAAAAATTCCAGGGGTGCCAATACTTTCGTCCATGACTGTATAACTTCAATACCTGTCATAATATATAGGCTTTTTTGTTGTTATTTCAACAAATTCTCATGTCTGCATTTAAATATTCCTATTTTAATAATCTAATCATTGTACTTACTCCAAAACACACAATAATCTAGAAATGTGATTATGCACTTATATTCATTTGATGCATTTATGTTCTTCAAAAATGTATGTTTCCATGTGTACAACTAATTTGTGGACTGAGACAATTAGAAGGACAAAAATAAGAAAACACTGGTCCCAAATAATCCCAGAAATCAATGGGTACTTACAAAATAAGAAAAATTGTGGAGACAAACAAAAATAATTAGAAATTTGTTTGTATATCGCTTCCTGCATCTGGCCCACTGGGCCCAGTGAATTTGGTTGTCAAAGAAATACTTTTATATCAAAGTGTAACTATTCCACTGATTGTCTCACCTGGCAGGGTGGGCGAGGAAAACCTGAATTTGAATGGATAAGTGTGCGTTTTTCCAGAAGTGCATTAAAGATAAAATATACAGTTTGTTTTCTGAGCTTTGTGTATTGTATCATGCACAGTTTTCAGTGTTGCGTGATCACTGGTGCACTATGAGTATACAGTGCCACAGAATTCTGGCACTTTCTGAAGGCCTAACTAAAAGTGTATATGAGCTGAAAAACTATTTTTTTAATAGTTTTAATTTATAGCATAAAAAGTCATGAAATCACAAATAGAGAAAAAAAATGAAATAAAAATGTCATTTGCAGGAAAAAAAGGTAAAAGGTCAACAACCCACTTATTCAAACCTCCTGGTTTTGGTGTTTGTATTCTCCAGAGACAGGAGCCCGACCCAGCAGACATGGAGAACCAGGAACTAAAGCTCACACAGGTCCAGCCAGGAGGACAATACAGGATGGTGAGTGTCCTCATAATTACCATCACATTAGCATTAATTTAGTCAAAGCTTGTGCCGGTGTCGAGACTGAGGAGATTCTCTTCGTCTCACTGACTTCATTTTGTACTAGGATGACCTGATGCTTTGGGGAAAATAAACTGTACATTTAGGACAGTTTCACACCAGCTGTGTTTAGTCCAGCTGAATCAAACCTTGGTCTGCTTACCCCCACTGTCCAGTTCATTTGGGTAGGAAGTGAGAACACCCTAATCAAACCTGAGTCCACTTGAAAGAGGTAGTCTCGGATCCACTACAAGTGAACTCTGGAGTGATTCATTTGAAGTGGGAGAGATAAGCTCATCAACGCTTGAACTGCATTAATGTAAATGACTACTGCTTAGGCATTACAGAACATCAAAAGAAGTTTCAACTAATGACTGCCATAAACATTACAAGTTCCATGATTAAAGATATTCCTTGTATTATGAACAGAACCCTTTCTCTTTATGCTCTTTCTTCTCTGACCTATTATAAGCACGCATGTCACTTTGCTTTACATGTGATGGTCTGCTTTATTTGTCATGTGAAAGCTAACTGAACCAAAATGAAAAAAATAGCTAATGCCCCAGTAGTAGAAAACAAACTAATACAAACTTTACCAATTATTAGTCCATGCCACGAAAACAGACTATGGGATGTGAAAGCAACCTTTGATTTTTAACAGAATATTCTACAACCATTTCAAGTGTGGCCTGGTAATAGCACTTAAATTATATTTCATTTATTTCTTGGCATAAAGATTAGGGATGGTCCGATCCGATCCACTGGATCGGTATCGGGTCCGATCCAGGCCAAAATGACTGGATCGGGTATTGGATTTTTTTATTAGAACCTGTCCGATCCGATCCATAAGCCCAAGCTATCTCATATATCCTCAACTTCACTTTGCACGACATGCCGTAACACAGACGAGCTGTCACCATGGTTGCCATGTGCCTGTGTTTTCGTCACGTGAGCAGAAGCCTGCAGAGCTGTAGTCATGTCTTCCGTTAACTTTACGTTAACGGAGGACAAAAGCGCAACGTTTGCAATATGAGTGTCTCAAGGGGTGGTAGCAAAACCGGACGTTTTAACACAACGGACTTAATAAAGCATTTGAAGAAGCATCATGGAAAGGAGTACGGAGACTTTTTACAGGCAAGTGCAAAGAAAAAAGAACCGTTTTTGTTTTGGTGCAGCAAATCTTGGGTCCGTTTCACAAAGCAGATTTAGTGAAAACTCGGAGTCTGAAATGAGGGAAACTCTGAGTTTTCCGTTTCACAAAGGGAGGTAACTCAAAGCAGAGAAAGAGGGGTAACTCTAGCCTTTTTCACAGAGGGAGGTAACTTAAGCTCTCGGTCAGTTACCGCAGTAACAGACTCCATGAAACTAACCTGGTCGGGACCAGGTTTTTCTCATGAAACCTCGAGTTTCTCTCTGTGTCCGCCCTCTTTCAGCCACACACCGTATGTAACTTCCTCATTCATTCAGTCAGCAGGCGAGTTTTGGCATGGTGTATTAGTTCTGCCGTCTGTTTTTTTTTTTTTTTTTTTTTTAATGATTAAAAAATCAGTCAGTGGGCCTTTATTAGAAGTCCATTAGTAGTTAGATGGCGACTTTTTTTCACAAACATGGCATGTCCTTTCGACAACGATCCCGTGGATGAAGGTGCAGTGTTACTGCACAAAGAATTAAATATTCGTCGGGAGATGGTTATAAGACCGCGCATAGATGTTTTAGCATTTCCAGACAATTATCTTTTTGAGCGTTACCGTTCCACGTCACCTAAATGAAATAAATTAATAGGCCAGCAGTAATTCAAGCAGTTTTCCCCTGTAATATTATTGATTGCAACAGACTACATTTAAACTTACACATTGACCCGAGCAGCAATGTTCTCCCACGCTGTCTCCCTCTCCTTTGCCACTGCAGCGGTGTTGCAATTTAAAAAAATAAAATAAAAATGTTCTAACTCGCTGTATGAATGCATTAAGATTTCCAATTCAACTGGGGTGAAAAACGCAGCCCGACGCTTCGCCGTTGCCATGGTGACTCATCTTATAGCTGTTGTGCACGCGCTTAACTCCAGGTGAAACTACTCCGAGTTGATAAAACTAACTCAAATGCAAAATTTGCACCAAGTTGTACTTTTATTTTATTTCTAAAATCTGAATGGTGCAGCTGGGTCTGTTGTGTTTACAAATGCTGTTAAAAGCGATGTGAGCTTTAAGTTTAAGCCACAGCAGTTACACATGACTTCAGTTGTTGTCACATATTTTCCTTCTTTTTTTAGGGGACCAGAATAGTTGTTGTACAGTGAATGTGGTGTTTTTAGATGTCAGTATCAAGCAAATTACATCCACGTATTATTAACAACTTTTAGAGTGACAAAAAGAATCGGATCGGTATCGGCCGATCCTCAAGGCTGCAGTATCGGTATCGGATGTGAAAAAGTGGTATCAAGCCATCCCTAATAAAGATCACACATAAAGATCACAGTTGCCTTGCTGACTTACAATAGAAATGAGTATTAGATAAACTACTTTTGGATAATGAACACAGCTCTCTTCAAAAGAAAGACCAGTCTTCCCATCTTTTTGAAAACTGCAGTCTGATGGTATGGTTGGGCCGATGGACGATATCATCTTCCATTGCTGATGGCTGACAGCCATCAGCCAATGAGACTTCTAACATTGTAACATTGTGATTTAAAAGGCCCATGCTTCAAAAATATATTTAATTTCAGTGCCTCTCCTCTATAGATACACACGGCGTAGTGTCATCAGCGCGTCATAACTGGGGGGCGGAGTCACCTGGGTGGAAAACATTGGTTTGCTCTCATTGATTCCTATTCATTTAGCGCGATTTTTGAATCCTATTTTCCAGTAAAATATAGATTTTCAAATGAATATCAATGGCTTACATTAACTCTTTATTGCCAGCCGACAAAAAACGATACCTGACAAAGCTGGCCAAAATCGGAATTGATCGTTGTCCCTATCTTATTAAGGACCGGACAGACGATCCAACCCAATTGCCTCTGGTCGCGTACGGAGATATTTACAACTACCTGATTGAGTCGCCTGGTAAGAGACACTATTACATTTTCTACAGCTGTGTTCAATTAAACTTACCTTAATATCAAACAGCAAGAGCCAGTAATGAATTAATCATGTTTATGGAGCTCATTTGAGTGAATTACAGTTAGGCTAGTTGTTTTGACACATGAGCTGACCAATACAGGTGTTTGCTAATGACCACCTCTTAGTCAGTTTTTTCTTCTTAAGACTCAGTGGCTATGTTGCTGCCCTAGGCGAAATTACTGGCTTGCCCCCTTCCATGTTATTACTCCTACTGACCTGACCGGGTGGGTAGATATGGTGTTCGGCCGGCCGCGATACCGGCCGGCTGGCATCAGGCGGATAGCTTGCAACCACTTTGTCCTTCTAATAGGCTCTGTTTTTATGTTTGGCAAACGTATGAACTTTAATTCGGGGTTTTTTGCGATATTCGATGAGCAAAACGTCACACAGCAGCTCTTGACCATTGTCCGCTTGTTGTTCTCAATGGTCGCTAAGGCTTTGTTTTCCACCCAGGCTAAAACCGGATGTGACGTTTGTGGGCATTCCCGTCTAGCTCCGTGTGTATCTATGATACAAAATGTATTTCTAACTTGTTACTTATTTGTGGGGACTGCCCTGGTGATCAGGTTGAAGTTCAGAATAATCTCCACTTATCCTGGTTAGGCTTAACATGCAGGACTGGTGACTGAGGGAGTCCAGTCGTCCCCAAGACAGGACAAAAGCATCTCTGGCAAGACACACGTGTTTTTGATAAAAGGGGAATTTATTATCATTATTATTATTTGCCTATCACATAGAAAATGACTAAATGGATCAATGCATGCATTGATAGCAGCTACAACCAGTGTTTTCCACTACAGGGGCTGACTACAACTGAGCATCTCTTCAGCTTTATCCACACTGAAAGGAATAAGGCTCCTTACTATTGTTAGGGTGCACTGAGTTACACTGTGGTGCATTCAAGCTCTATTCAGTAAAAATGAGCATTGGGCAAAGGTATATTATTATGGCATCATGATGTGTGCAAGTGTATTCTTGTAAAATTTTGTTTTTGGGGAGAAACTTGAAAGATATTATTTTTAGAGAGGGAAGTGTGACTTCTTTAGCTAATTCTAAGCATTTTACAATACACAATTAAAATCGACCTTTGTTTAATCAAAGCAAACGTTTAAATAAAAATAAAACCATTTATTTCCTCATCATTTGAAAAAGTTAGTCTGCAACCCTGAACTGTGGACATCGTCATGTGCCAGTTTGGTTGACATCGCCCAACCCTATCTGATGGTGATTCAAGAAATTCGACGTTACAGAAGTACAAGGATACTAACAACCACATTATTCTGTGACAACTGTTTCTGTTGCAGAAGATATATTTTTTCTCCAGTGATTAACTCCAGTTGTGTGTGAGCACATTCAGGAAATTCAAATAGTTCTGAACTGTGCCTGTCTCAGTTGCAGTTCCAATTAAGAGGTGATAGCTATCAAAGTGTGGATATAATACATCACTGCTTGGTTCAGTCCCATTCCACTCCACCCTGTCTCAGGTAGTGTGAAGAGATGTTGGTTTGGAGGAGAGAGATAACCAAGCCCACAGCCTGTCATCTGAGCCACATAAAGCATGGCGAATTCACACACAAGGATCAAAGCTAGGCCCCTAAGTACTATGGAGCTTTAGCCAGGGTTAGCCTCAATCCTAACATCATGGTCTATTAGTCAGTGCTAACATGAAAGCTGTAATATGGAATTTAGCAAGATGGTTAAAGTGTGGGCAGTAATATGCTGGATTAAAGATGTATCTCCTCAAAGCAACACAACAGTATTTATAGTAGCATGTAATTATAAAGGCTAACATGGTCTCCGTTGGCATTTGAGTTTATAGCTAAGCAGAGGCTAACAAGCTAATGTAGGTGTTGTGGTCTGAAATTCTGTGTAGACTTTGTTACAGATTTCCAAATTTTATGCAAATTTTCATTGCTTTAACCTCTATGTATTCGATACTCCTTAGTCAGTGCTTTAAATTTCATACAGTAAGGGTTAATGAATTTATTCTTTTTTTTTTTTTTTTTAATAGAAATGCATCAGCAGTACACAATTAAAAAAAAAAAAAACACTGGGCCTAGAAGCGCAGGAGGTAATATTTACAGTTAATTTATTTGTGGCCGGGCCTATCCAGGGGCAAATTTCAAGAGTTTCAAGTGAATGGCTTCTCTTTACAGCTTATATGTTCTCCTTTTTAATAATGTGTTCAGATCAAAGAAAATATAGCCTAATATCTTCTTGGCCAGTTACTATTTTGAGTTAGACTTGAGGCAGTTTGATAATAAGTGAACCCATATTCACTATACGACATTGTGTGTGTCTTTGAGGCTTACTAAACATGCTGAATGCATTGTGAAGTAATGTTAAGTGAACAGTATGGGAACCTGGTCTTCAGGGTGTGCACTATAGTGCCACTAGAGCTCACAAACCCCACCAGGTAACTTTAACATGCTTCTGTTTTTCTTCACCTTTCGGTGGGTAAATGGCCCGCAACACTCACCCCTAGATTCATGTTCAGGGTATATATGTGCTGTGTGTGTGTGTGTGTGTGTGTGTATTAGCAGACTAGAATCACAACATTCAGCAAATGTTTGTGGTACAGTTTCAACCAACAGGGTGCAGCTGCCACACATAACGTAGATTTTGTCTTTAAAAAGTTGAGAGTGAGGCCCATTGGATAACTCCGTAGCATGTTGGACTGCAGTCTCTCTGTCAGAGTCAGACTGAATGAGTGATTCTGTGCTCTCAGTATCTAAGTAAGGCCATCCTCAGAGAGACTGTTAAATATTTTATAAGTCTACCTGCTCCACTCCAGACTTTCTATTCTTCTTACTGACTATAATTGGTCAGACATTACAGGTGACTCCTGACCTCCTAGGTCACTGAAACCAGTACCACAAGGAATACTGTAGCACAGTTAACTTTACCATGTTTAACCTCAGCAAAAAAAAAAAAAAAAAAAGATTAGAAGAGAGAGGGCAAGCAAAGAAAAGTAAAGTGAAACAACAGAAAGTCAGAATAAAGTCAAAGCATTCAAAAACTATATGCATATATGGCAAGAAAATAATTAGACAAATTGGGATAAATAAGGCTGATAAATGAGGAACAAGAAAATGTTGTAACAGTGCTGAAAGAAAAAGAAACCAACTTGGATTTCTGAGAAACAAAGGCAGACTTTCAGTCAGCTATCTATCTGCAGTGATGTTGAGCCCAATACAATCCAACAGCCCTGCACTGTCTCCAGAGAAAATAAGCAGCCTGGAGCCACACTGGACTCCCAGTCGTGCTGCTGTGCCTTAATTAACACAGGACTGAGTGGAAGATGGGTGTCTCTTTGTCTAACTTCAACAGGGAAATGGGCATCACAGACCCTGTACCAAAGAATCTCTCTCTTGGCTTACCGACATTGTGTCTGGCTGCTGCTGATTAGCATTATGCTATCCCAGAATGCAAGGCAGATTATATGGATTGAGACTGCACCACTGTGAGACAGGACACAGAAAAAGAGGGAAATGTTTACTGCCAGTAGTCATGAAGTGGCAGAGTTAATGAGAAGTTACTGGCTAGAGTCAAACCTTCACAGACCTATGTTAACAAACTTCCGTTTATTTATTAGGGATACTGGTATTTGTATAGGCCCGATATAGTCTTATTTGGTAATATCAGAATCACTGGCCTGATGCCGGCCAGTGGCTTTTTTATTCAAGCAAGATATTGTCCATATAAAAAGTTTTTTTCCAAAAAAGGGTCTTGAAAAAGAGGGGTCGTCTTAAAATCAGGGTCGTCTTTTATGTAGGTCAATATGGTAAGTTGCAAAATGTCAGCCATTTGGCAAAACGGTTTAAGAGTGTCTAGACTGTCAAACTAAGTTGGATAATAAAAGAACAGTTCTGTGGCATTCATTCTTTGTATGTTCTTTCATGTTTTACAAAGGGTTTAACCTGATGACAGCAATCATATCATGTAAGGTTGGTAGTGTACAGCAGAAGCACACTGGTATCGGATCGGTATCGGCTTTTAGGCAGAATTTAGTATCGGAATGGGATCGGAAAAAGGAAAAAATGGCATCATACCATCCCTATTATTTATACAAAAGGGGACTGTGCACATCAGTGTACATGACTTAAAGTATGCCAGATTTGGCTAGGTTAATTTTCATCTGTAGTCCTTGGGTAGGTTGATGGATTATAATAACATCAGTAAAACTTCTTTGAAATGATACCCCACAGGATACTAGAAGCAGGGCATTTCAGCATGGCATTGCAGGTATTGCACATAATTTCACTGATTCCAGCAAGTCTTTCTATCATAATGCGGGAAAGTCCCACACACACATTTTCGGTGATGTATAATGTTTAGCCAATATTTGGACCGGCGTGGTATGCAGGGCGAATAGTCTGGAAGTGCAGCATCAGATGGACTGACCTCCAGCCTGGACACCACACTGGCATGCATTCGCTCCCTCTCTCTATAAGACTATGACCCCTCTCTGCTGTTGCAGCATCACTTGCTGGCAAATACAGACATTAGAATTTAGACAAAACTTCATGGGTTCAATGATATGACCTGAAGGGCAGGCAAACATAGACTGCTGGCTAAAATGTAAGGCTACCTCCCCTGAAGTTTAAGCTGGTCAGAAAAAAAAAAAAAAACGGACCCCAAAAGGATTAGCAGGACGGTGCCGGCAATGTCATCATTAATCCTCAGGATTCTCAGACAGGTAACGGTAACATTACTAAGATGAAGCAGCAGTCCAAAGACAAGTCACAGGCTAACTGGCGCAGAATATATTTGTGGAGAAATGAGCTGCTCAATTTGCAAAATCTATAGTGCTGTGCCTTTTAACTGCCAATGTTACTAAATGACAACTTTAAGTCACTGCTCAGATGATAGATAGATAGATAGATAGATAGATATTACTTTTTCACATAGGGCCAGGTAGGTTTTGATAGCCTTTTTCCCTTAATAAATGAAATCATAATTTAAAAACTGTATTTTATATTTACTCGGGTTATCTTTGTCTAATATCAAAATTTGTTTGATCATCTGAAATATTTAAGTGTGACAAATATGCAAAAAAAAAAAAAAAAAGAAATCAGGAAGGGTGAAAATACTTTTTTCAAAGCACTGTAGATACACACACACACACACACACACACACACACTATATATGTACATACATATACATACATACATACAGATATATAGATATAGAAAGATACAGATAGATGTATATGGACAAAAGTATTGGACCACCCACACATCACACCTACAGGAGCTTTTATGACATCCCATTCTAAATCCATAGGCATTAATATGGAGTTGGTCCCCCTTTGCAGCTAACAGCTTCCACTCTTCTGGGAAGGCTTTCTACAGGATATTAGAGTTTGTAGGAATTTTTGCCCGTTCATCCAGCAGAGCATTTGTGAGGTCAGACACTGATGGTGGACAAGAGAGCCTAGCTCACAATCTCCATTCTAGTTCCCAAAGGTGTTGGATGGGGTTGAGGTCAGGACTCGCAGGCCAGTCAAGTTCTTACACACCAAACTTACCCAATCATGACTCTATGGACCTTGCTTTGTGCACTGGGGCACAGTCATGCTGGAATAGAAAAAGGCCTTTCCCAAACTGTCCCCTCAAAGTTGGAAGCATAGAATTGCCCAAAATGCCTTGATAAGCTGAAGCATTAAGATTTCCCTTCACTGGAACTAAGGCGCCAAAGCCACCCACTGAAAATCAAGCCCACAGCATTATCCCGCAGGTGACGTTCTCCTTGCATTTGCCAAATCCAGAATCGTCCATCAGACTGTCAGATAGAGAACCGTGATTTGTCACTCAACAGAACACATTTCCACTGCTCCAGAGTCCAGTGGTGGTATATTTTACACCACTCCATCCAATGCTTGGCATTGAGCTCAGTGATGTAAGGCTTGCATGCAGCTGCTCAGCCATCGCCTATATATCTATCTATCTAGATAGATAGATCCCTGCCACTTGTAAATATTTATGAATCTGAAAGCTACTTAGAGTCATTAGCCATAGCTGACAGAGTCACGCAGCTTGCCTAACTTTAGCAGGTATACATAATTGTATCATGAGTATACATGCAGGCTAGCATGTTACAGCAAGTGAGCAAATTTCAAGTTGGCCTATGTCATTAATCTACAGACAAAATAATAAAGGACCCAAAATTGAACCTTGAAGCACACCAACATCATTACCAGTAGTTTCTTTTGTTAGGTTATTTACATGAACACATTTTTTTTTCTACTTAGGCTACAGTAATTTCCATTTAATTGCATTTGGCAGTGGGGACTTACTGTATCAAATGCCATTTAGTATATCACATTTTTTTAGTCACAAACGACAGCCTCTACAACACCTCCTATGTCCTTTTGGAACTTTTCTAGGAAAAGAAAATTTACTGTCTTAGCAGAAGGGTCCTTAATCCAAACTGTATAGGATGCAGTGAGAACAGACAGGTGTGAAATTAGCTTTACTTTGCAACTCATTTTTCTGTTACTTTGGACATTTCTGGAAAAGTACAAATTACTCTGAAATTATTAATAACTGTATGGTTACCTAATTTTGAAAATTGGTATTGTTATTGTAGGTTTCCATGTGTTTGGATTGTTAATGAGTTTGGTAATAGGAGCAATGAGTGGCTCCTTGTAAGCGTTAACAAATACACAGTTCATCCTTTATGCATCCTTTGCAGGTGTGACAATTTTCAAAGAAACTACAGGTTGATTCTAAGCAAAAATTTTGATGCTTTATTTACAACTTGGTTTTTTTTTTTTTTTTCATTTTCAAGGATTCAAATTTTCAGTACATTCACCACCACCTGAGCAACACAGCAATGAGTCCTATGAATGAGAGGATAAAAAGAACAGAAAAAAAAATATACAGTGGAGGAAAGCTGTAGCAGTAACTGTCTATCCCTGTCTTTATGATGCCCCTTGTGATGGTTATCGTGACCAAAATGCAGCTTGGACAGTTTGTACTGAAGTAAAATTACGAGGTTTGTTTTGCTATTGGCAAAAAAAAAAAAAAAAAAAAAAAAAAAAAAACTAAAGTCTATAAAAGTATAAAATTGCTATAGAAATGGGATAGAAGAGGTATGGATTTTAAGTGAGCCAGACTGGCCAAGCATAAGCAGCACTTAAGCCTCTTTTTAGCGAAGGATAACCCTGATTGAGCAGTCATTTGTATTCGTTCACTGAATTTTTCTCAAGGTCGAATAAACACCAAGTCCTTGTCTATCAGCAGCAAATGGCTAGCTGTTTGTCTCAGAGGTGAATCTGTTCTCTCTCAGGGACTTTGATTCAGAATAGCTGGCATAAAAGCTGATTCTGTAATAGGAATGATACAACGTTCCTTCCTGCACACATGCATGCACAAAAACACATACACACACAAACATGCACAAAATTAAGCCCCCTTCAGGCATCAGCTCACACATCAGTGACAGATTCAACCACTCTGTCTTCTTTTTAAATCTTACAGGGCCAAATCAGCCACTAGCTCTTCACAGGGCTGCTACTTTATTGAGCAACCTCTGCAGAGCTTTATGTGTAATCAATATCAGCAATGTCTCTGAAACACTAAAAAATACAGGATGTCCCTCAAACAGCTGATTAGTCAATTCTGAGGAAGAGTTTTGTGATTTCCTTTGCCCTTATTTGATAAAACACATATGCAGATTTAGAATGTGTTTTTTTAGCCGACATGGCCTGTGCTTTTTAAGTATGCTGAGCATTAGGCTAATGCTTGTGCCTACAGTTTCTTTAAATATTCTCTCCCAGCATTGTAGGTATGATTGATAGACTTAGATATGTTATTTCTTAGTCACATTCTTCTTATACACCATTTCTCTGAAGTGGTAGTGCCATATTGCTGCTCTTTGTAAAATTACATATTAGTGTTTGAGTAATGTCATTGTAATGTGTTCGCGATTTCTGCAGTTCGTAAACATAAACTTTGTCCATTGTCTTTGTGTGCTGACCGAGTGTACACTCACCACAGGCTACAGTTTGTTGAAACAGCGACCCAATGGATAACCGTTGCGCTCTGGAGTGCGCAATACAATTATATGCATCCAGACTTCACAAACAATGGTGTAGATCAGCGGACTTACTTTGTATTCTTGGACACACACAGTCTTCAGCAGTGCAGTGCAGAGAGACAGGGATGTTTCTGGTTGGGTTGGTTTGTTGAACTGATGTGGGAACATGGCAGACGCCTATCCAAATAACCTTGCCCAGCTGTGCCAAATAATTACATGCAAAAGTATGTGCAGCCATTGGCTGAATAGTAAATGAAGCTGAGTGGTTCTTGTAGTCCTTTTAACACTTCAATGGCTTAATACAAAAAAAAAAAAAAAACAGAAACTCACACCAAAGTACATAGTCCCTAGTATCGTGTGGGGTATCATAGCTTGTGCTTGTTTGCCAATCCTGCAAACTGGAGGTGAAATCCCAAGTAGCTGGGGGAGACAAGCTTCCAATTTGGATTTCATTTCCAGTTTCCCTGTCTCCCATTCACCTCCTGTTTTGACAGGGGCTGTAATGACTTAAGTTGTAATTGCATTACTGCAATACAATGGTTATGTAATGCCTACTGTAGGATTGATCTCATTAAGTGTCAAAAGTTTATATATCCATAACAGAGGGTTGTAGAGACACAGGACCAAGGTAACGTGTTCAAAGCCCCGAAAAAACCCAAGGATGGCCTTGCTTCGAAGTTACAAGAAGGTTCAATTCCGGAGATATGGGCCAAAAGTCAATTTGAGATATGTTAAGTGTCACAATTTTATGAATTTTAGAATTTTATAACTATATTCCTCACTAGCCTAACTGACGAGGGCTGATTAAGAAGAATGGGCTGATGACTGGCCAGTGTACTCTGG
The DNA here is from genome assembly GCF_902150065.1 of Myripristis murdjan. Taxonomy (NCBI): domain Eukaryota; kingdom Metazoa; phylum Chordata; class Actinopteri; order Holocentriformes; family Holocentridae; genus Myripristis; species Myripristis murdjan. Next base: position 21,955,350 of record NC_043989.1, read on the forward strand.
ACAGAATCTTAACTTGTCATATCAACACATGTGAAACAAGCTTCATATTTATGACACAAACTCTTAATCATCTTTCCAGTTAGATGCTGGTTTATGCACAATCTGTGAATATTCTAAAGAAGACTGAACAATAAGAGATGGAAAGATGGATGAGAGAGTGTCTCTTCAGGTGCATAATATCAAAAATACAGACTCATATTGAAAAGCAAATTGGCAATAGATTACAGTCGGTGTGCATCCATAGTACTGGTTTTAGCGGAAGCTGTGCCAATCCAGCTCCTGAGTGCTCATACTCGGATCAGCAAATGAGGCTTTCGGGGAAGTAAAATACATTTCTGGCACGAGGGAACACAATCTTCATTGTAGCGATTATTTGATCGCAATCTGAGGCAGAGTGCAAGCTGTACCAAGCTAAGGTGGTTAGGATAAAATCCTAAGTCGTTATGTGCGCATGATTGCATCTGTCATTCCAATAGCCAATCCCAGAGAAAAACAGCAAAATCATGCCTGCTATCTCATTTCATCATTATGACTTCAAGGATGTTAGCTTCTTAAGCTGTGCAACAGGTAGGTGTGTGTGTGTAATCCAGGTATTCAAGGGAGCTCTGTCACTCAAATACACACAATCTTCCCACAGTCACACAGCCATTGTAAGTGTAATCCATGTTTTCCCTGAAAATTCCTCCAAAAGGCCATTTGGTCTTACTTTCATATTGGGCCATACAAAAGTACTGCTTCTTACAAACATTTCAAATATATTTTCTATAGGCTATATGTATTGTAGTTTTGTACATTTTCTATTTAATTCATGTGGGACAATTATGAATATTGATCATTTGTAAATGGACAGAAAGCCTCCATGAAACCCTCTGTGCTGTGGTCAACTCAAGAAAATATCAGTGAAAACTATCATTGTTTACAAGAGGTAAAATGCAAGTAGCAAATATAGGCTAGAACCCATTATTCAGAACCTCTGGTTTTGTGACAGGATCCACTACAATTTGAGTGCAACTGATGCTGTTAACCCTTTGCTTGTGAAGATCTGAAAAATTTCCTCATTAGTTAAATGTAGAAATTATTTGACATTGTCATCTTTCAGTATTTTTCATAATGAAGGAAACCTCTCACTCTCTCCTTTTCTCTGTCCCATATGCCACTGGGGTATCTTCTCTGACATGTAGCCTACATGGCATTTGTTTATCTCCTCTGTTTCTCAGTTACATCCACAATAATATTATTTTGCCAGATTTTCAATAATTAATTTTGTGGTTATTAATTCAGCTCTAGCCCTCCATCCTCCCGGAGGTTCTGTGTGCTTTCATCCCTCTATCACTCCTCTCTGTCATCCCTCGCTCCAGTGCCTCTCACAGGCCAAACAGTCACACCCTGAGGAACGCTCACAAAGCAGAGAGAAGAGAGCATACCTCCAAATCTGTTTGTCTTTCTTCTGTCTCTTTCATTCCTCTGTATTCCCCCCAGGTGAGAGAGGAGAAATACCTTTTTAATTAGTGTATCAAAGCATGAAAGTGATGCTCATTTTTCAAATAACAGTCAGAATTTCTCCTGAGGGAGCACTTGTTTATTTAATCTTATACTTGTTTATTTGCTGTTCAGAAACAATAACTGGGGAAAACAATGAGCAAAGCAAGATGTGGAGTCGACAAAATTGTGCGCACACGTATACACACACACACACATACACCTTTGTGCATGCATCCTTAAGAAGACTCTCCACTTAGAACACTGATTGCCCAACTCTCAATCCTACAGCTACAGCAGCACCTTGAAGGAGTTATGACCAGCCAAAAATTAATTTCACAAAAATGTCCTCACTCCAAAGGTCTAAAACTCAACCTAGTTCTCACAAGGTTAGAAGTACAAGCCACACACACATACGTGTACACACACACACACACACACACACACACACACACATACACACACACACTGGATAAAACACCCCAGTGACCTATGTCCAGCTCAGTAGCAATTAATTTGAGGTCAACCTCTTCTCACTGACAGGGCATGTTGGCGATGTGGCCTGTCCTATTAGACTGTGACCATCTTTATTATCCAATCACTGCTCTCCATTCTGGCCTCCATCCAACATTAGAGGACACAGCAAGAACGTTTTATCTTCACCTCCTCTTTTAGACTTACTTTTTGTCCAAACGAACAATAGGGGTGCAATAGATTTAAAAAAGTAAAGTGGAAGAGTCCAGTTTCCAGAGAGGGAAAGGTTTTTCACACCTAACCTTTCTTGTAATGAAATTTTAAAGCCTGAGCGATAATTTTTCTGCCAGGAGTCAAGGTGGAAGTATTGCAGCAATTAAACGTTAATGGGGCTGTTTTTAAGCCCTGGATCATTCTGTAGTTTCCCAAAATAAGGTTGTGTAACATCTTGACTCCATGAAAAACAGGTGCATATTTAGATGAAACTGATGAACTGCATCATTATTCTGGAGCACTTCTGCCACTAATAGTGTTGACACTGATTCAGAAAGTGTCCGTACTTTACCTTATCAGTGGAAGCAGAGATCAGAGTCATGATCATGTGCATGATAAGCATCTCCTCTACTGCTTTTTTTCATGATTTAATGACCATGTGCCGAGTCTACTTGTGCCAATGACTACACTTCTGTATACGTCTGGGCAATAAATTGATTAAATATACTAATTTGTGTTTATGTTTTAAAGTGATGCAAAAAAAAAAAAAAAAACAGTTTTATCTTTAAATTGAGATTTTGCCTACATATGTTATAATGATATAAGAGGAGCTGAGCCAAACAATTCACTCATCTATGCGCATATATACATGCAACAATCACATGATCATGCCCGCTAAAATTTCCATCAGTTAGTTATGTTTAGCAATAAACAAGAGAAATCAAGATTAAAATTGCAAATTGTTAAAAGTTTGGGGGAAAAAATGATTTAATTTTTTGGCCATATTGCCTAGCTCTACTTTTATGTCAACCATTGTTTACAAGAAATTTTAAGACTGGTTTCAGTAAGGTATTGGTGCAAGAAGGAATCTTAACCTTTCAAAGATTTTTTTTTTTTTTTTTTTTCCCAGAAAGAGAAGAGAGGAAAAGGTAAACATAACCACCTCAAATTGTATATGTCAGGTTGTTCAGAAATAAACTGCAAGTATTTCAGGAGTTTCTTCCAACATGTATTTAAGTGGAGTTTAGGGACTGAGCCTCTGAAATTCCCTGTGCTAGTTGAACATTATCATCCACGCTTCTGGCCATCTTCTGCCTGGCTGTTTGCCCTCTGGCTCCCTGAGGGCTCTGTGCTGTAGACTTTGCCAGTAAAAGAGAGAGAGAGTGGAGGTGGATAGAAAGTCAGAACCGACTTCATCCTATAGTCAAGGGAATGGACACACAATGAACACTGAAGAGAAACTGGATGAAGTGCAGTTATTGCACTGTAAGATTAAAAAGGTGGTTCTCCAGCAGAAGAGCACATACTTATTTCACATGAATAACTATGCATAATGTTGATAAATCTGTCAGAAATGCATTGCCATGCACACAGCAGACACACAAGAATTGCAATAACACATGCACACATGATAACCTAAACACACTAACATGGATGCACACTGCCCCAACACTATTCCTATCTGTTATGCCGAAAAAATTGGAGGACCCCGAAGCTGCATTTCTCAGTGCCTGTATACAGTCCACATCCTTGAGTTTTCCATCCATTCCTCTCTTGTCAGCCAACTCATTCAAATCACAGTCTTTTCACAGCCAGCCCTTCTACCAAGCAGCCCCTGATGAGGAACCATCACATTCATTTCACACACACATTCCCATTTGCTCCACTTGTTTATTTGGCAACCTGTCCTCTCGTTTAACAGCAACAGAGATCCTCGTTCATTCAAATCCCCAGCCAGAGTTGTCATTGTAACCACGGTAACTGTTACTAGGATTTATTCCACATCTACAAAGGAAAGAGCATAATATAACTTGAAAAACACATATGCATTCCAGAACAAGATGCAGGATACGGTCATAAAGTTGTGACAATTTTATGAAGTTCAATGATGTTTTATGAATAATTAAAATGAAAAAGATGAGGTGAATGAAGAGAATATGGAGGAAGAGAAAGAAGTGTGAGATACACATGTGGGCAGTGGGGAGTGTGGTGCAGGGACTCTGTATTAGAATTGATAGGTTGGTGAAGTCAATGCTGCTCAATCCACTCTTAAACTGATAAAACTCTCTCTCTGTTCTCTCTACACCATCTTCTCCTGTACTCTATCATCTTCAATGCCATGCTACTCCTCTGCCCTCTCCACAATCCTCTGTACTGTCTTGACCTCTCCTGTCACCCTCTCCCCGCTTCTCTTCATCACTGTCACTGTATCTTTCCTCTATGCTCTCTTCTGCACCTCAGCCATCCAATCATTTCACTTCTCATTGTTCTTTTGCTGATCTTTTTTTGACTCCGACAGAGCCAGTAACACACCTACAAAAATATTTTGCGGAGGAGAGGGAGGGAGAGCATCACTGCAGAGGCTATACCCCAACACACACACACACACACACACACACACACACACACACACACACACACACACACACACCACCCTCGCCTCAACATGCACATGGAAATTACAAGCAAGTGGAGCACAACATAGAGGGGGCACATCAATGACAAGACAATTATTTGGCCAAAAATGCCACAGCATGGCCTTTGTGCTATATGTCAAGAAACACAGCAGGAAGGATGTGTGTGCGGGGGGGGGGGGATCCACCTCGCACTCTCCTCTGCCACTGTGTGTGCTTTCAGATAGAAGCGCCTGTCTTCAACACATTCAATATTTATATAAATTAAATTGGATCTTACCTCGTAATGCCCTGGTCCATTCGTCTTTTTCCACACATCCACGACCTCTTATGACGTCAACAAAGCGTCTCTGTCGTCTGAGAGTAAGTGCCAGTCCACTCTTTCTTCCTCTCAGATGTGGCATTTCAGATCAGTTCTCCATCATGCTGGCATTTGAGGTCATACAACCGTTTGCTGTGACGTTCTTTTGATTGTAGCAAAGTTAAATCGTGCACTAACTAAGCTTTTGCCGGGTGTTGTTTTATGATTGTTGACCATTTTGCTGGCTGTAATATCCAACCCAGGACTTTTTTGTTTTGCTTTTCGGGAATGCAGCTGGCGTCATTTGCACATTTACTGTCACCAGGTGCAGCTCTCAACCTGAGTAAGGCAATGAAGTTCCCGTCACCATGTTTGCTGAATGCCTCTGGCCCCTTATCAGTTTAACCCTTTGAGGCGATTTGTTGGAGGCAGCGAAAATCAAAGTTGCTGTTTTCTTCGGCTTTTTCCTGAATCTTGCATCAGAGAAAGTCTTTAATTTTTGAAATGGTTACCTTTGAGACATGCCTAGTTGTGATAAGATGTGGGTTTTGATGGATGGGTTTTTGAATGTCTCTAAAGCATGTTTCCAGTCTGTGAAAGGAACTCGACCAACTTGCCAACTCTCGACTCCAACTGCCACACAAGGGATTACAAAAGCCTCATCATTCGTCGCCAGCCGTTGAAAATGTATAGTTTTGTAGGCAAAGTATGTCCATCACTGGCCAGAAATATTTCTCCTCCTGTTCGTCTGTTTTAGTTGCAGCAACGTGATCCATAAACTTCCGAGAAGCCATTGCTAACTTGCAGACGCTGAGTTGCCATTTGCCACCAGTACCTGTAACGTCAGATAAGTTAGCTAATGCTGGTAGCTGTGGCTCCGTGTTAACGTGTGTACACATTCAGACTTGATGAACACAGGATAACTATCGACATTTTCTCGTTTTTGTCGAGGCATTACGAATCGATATATCCGTGGCTTTTTATGTTAACTTCCGTCCTAACTTACCGTAGGACTGGGGTTGTATGCAACTATAAGCGAGAGGCGGGAGCCGTTTAAGCTAGGTTTGTCAAGCACCTGCTCAGTGCGTCAGGCTGCCTGATAGGTTTGACCCGTGTCAGCCACAATAGAGGCAAGTGGCATTTATTTATTTATTTGTTTGTTTGCCAGTATGTGTATCGCCAGTTCACGGATACAGGTATAGTCATATCAACAGCTGCAAAGTCTGATAACATAGTTTAACAAACAAATCATGCTACATCTACCTACAGTTTTATTATTGGTCAGATGAGGTAAAAATCGATTCTAATTTAGACAATCAATCAATTTTCTTAGAAGAGAATCATCTACTAAAGTAATTTACACGTATTAAGATATACTACATAAGTTTTTATTTTTATTATTATTATTATTATTATTATTATTATTTAGGTAGATAAGACCTGAAATAAGCTGTTTCTGAAAACATGCTAGACTAATTGTGATTTGAACATGTCTGTTAACTGTGACGCCTCAGCAGACCCCTTTTATATTTTGACATAAAATAGCTGAGTAAACAGCCTTCTAATGGCATTAATATGGAGTCCTAGTGCGTTCACCAAAGAAAAAAGATTTTCAGAGTTTTCTTAGTAGTTGTTTTATAATTGTTTTGCATTATGATGTAATATTTTTGTGCTATGATGTCATGTTTACTTGTGTGGACCCCAGGATGTATTTGCTACCTTGATAGTGACTAATGGGGATCAAAATAATAAATTAAATAAGTATTTATTTTTCTTAAGTGGATGGCCCCAGCATCCATCAAATCAATTGCACCAGCCTGTGCAGTGAGCCAGCATGCACAATGCCAGCCAGGTCCCTGACTCTGTGGAAGGGAACCCTCTTTAATGTCATTAGTAACACCTGCATTTACCCTGTCATTTCATGTCAAAATAGCAAAAGTCTATAGGATAAAATGTTAGAACCCCTGGCCCATAGCAAGCAAAAAAAAAGACTCTGATTTTTTATGTTTCTGGCCAAGAATATATAGGCTATAATGTAGAGGTAATTAGGGATGGTGAAAAATGATTTAAATGCTTTTTCAATTTACTCATCGGGTAACCCAAATCTTATTCACCATAATACTGTTATTTTTCAGTGGATATTAAGAGATAAAGATACAAGTTCAGATGTAATGTTGTTGTTGGAACCATATGTAGCTATTAAGGGTTTTGAGGGTCCGAGTCTGTGGGCCTCCCCTCAGACACAGCTCAAAAAAGGTGCCCCCTCCCTTAGCTTAGTTCAGTTCCTAGATCATAGATGGGTCTGGATCACGTAGTGCTGGGCGGTATGACCAAAAATGTATATCACGGTTTTTTTCAAAATTATAACGGTTTCACAGGTAGGCTATATGACGGTATTTTCTTTTTTCATGCAAAATGTTAACCACATTTTCTAATGATTTAGAGAAGAATTACTGCAGTAAATTAACTTAGAATGACCTATTTTACTGTCATGAGGAATGAATACTGGACATTAATGTCCAGACAACTGGACATTAATGTCCAAGTTGTCCACCCTAGTATTAATACAGGTTTACATGGCAACACAAAATGATGCAAAGAGGTGGCACTTATAATTCTACTGAAGGGAAGGAATCAGAATGCATGACAGTTGCAGTCAAAATACATAACCTTTTTATTATGCAAATTTAAGGCCACTTGTGTTAATATGCAGACTGATTTGACTGATTTAACAATATGTTGAATTATTATTATTTTAAAAATGTGAATTACTTATGAAATAGACCTAACAATTCAGCTACCAATGAATGAGCAGTAGTATGCCTGTGATAACATAGATTGAAAAATAAGCCGAAGTGATACCTCTTCTCTGAATAGACAAGCTAAGCCAGTGTGCTGCTGTTAGCCAGTGAAAATAGAGCGGAGTGGCAACTCTTCATTTTGTTACACAATCTATGTCAGTGCGCTGTGGTAGCCTGGAAAGTTTCTTTGCTTTTGCCAGACAGATTTTTTGGAAGCCGAAGAACTTCCAAACAGCCGACACAGCTCCTCTTTTTGGTAAAAGTTCTTCAGTACCCACTGCTTAGTGAGTGCCACTGCAAGAACAGTTCCCCCTCCAACGATGTCTCGCGGCGCTACGTTCCACGTACTGTTACCAACGTTATGTCCGCTACACACACACACCGGTATTGGGGTATCTGAAAAATTCATATCATATAAAAAAAAAAAAAAAAAAAACCACCGGTATTCGGTATGAATTGGTATACCGCCCAGCACTAGGATCACGTAGACGCTATTTGATTCCAAAGACACTCAACAGTTGAGCTAAGCTGCTAGCCTAATATTGCTGCTCAACTCTTTTTCTGACTCAGGGAAAGTAGGAAAAACAGTACAGTTCCCTAGAAACATCCCCGAGCTCTCTTTTGTTAAATAGCAGACATTTAGGTGATTCAGTATTTCATTTCAAATGATAACTAATAAAACATAAGTTTATTAGAAATTGATGATGAATTTCCACCCTCAGTGTCTGAGCCTCATTTGAAATTGTTTGCTGAGGCCTGCTTCCCACTTTTGAAACCTCTGATATCACACATATTTGTGTGTTTGTGTCTGTGACTTTGTCTGTGTGTGAACACACTCTGCCCTGTCGCTTTTTTATGCGTGTGTGATTTTTATTTATTTATTTATTTATTTTTATTGCTTCAGGCACACACTCATCTTAAGGTGCATTTCCCTCCCTCTCGATCTCCTCTTTTTCCTCTCATCTCTCATTTCCTCACAGTGACAAAGTCATTTTGAAGAGCAGAGAAATCAGATGAGTTTCTTCCAGCGCTGATAGATAGAGCTGAGGCCAGGCCCAAATAAACGGGAGATAGAAACATAGCACAAAACAGACAGATGTTAGGAGGAAGGTTGACATATCACCTCGCTATCTCAGAGAAAATGTGCCACATATGGTTGTTTATGTGCTGCTGAATGTATATAGGTGTGTCACCTCCAATGTGTGTATCCTGGATATGTGTAGGCCTTCATTCATTGATGCCACAGCAGTACAGCTGTGTGTTTACTGTGTGAGGATCAGAAAAGTAATCAGGTAGTTTGACTGAGTCTCTGGCTGACTCCACAGTGTGATCTGACTGTAATAAAGCAGCATGTAAACAGCAGCGCAGTGTGTGATCAGGTCAGAGACTGGTTGGTTTCCATATCAGACACCAGCTGTGGCTCAAACACAAGTCATTAGGCCCCCTAATGAAGACAAGACCACTCTTGTCTTGTGAAATTAGCAGCCACATGCTAATGACTTGTACATAGCACAGGGCTTTGATTTATAAACTTAGGCTTTGAAATGTTTTTCGTCTTCCCAAAATAGTCAAGGCCTTTATGTGAGTGTGTTTTTGTGAGAGAGTGTGTGTGAAATGAAGATGAGCTTTTCCTCACCTCTTTGACTTTGATCTCATGTTTGTAGCTTCTTTCTTTTGTAGTTGTTGGTTTTTAGTCATGATGAGGGACCGTCTCCCTCTGTCCCGCACACCTGATACAGCCTGTTTGATTGACAGGCACACCATGACCATCAATGTAGAGCCCACTGCCTGATGTCAGCTCGATCTCCACAACAAAACCTAAGTTCTCGTTCCTTTACTGCCCCTTTCTCTCTTCCTACCTCTCTGTCACCTGTGGGTGGGTTTGTGCTGTTAGCATAGCGTGAAATGACACAATGCTCAGAGTCAATGAGCTGCTTTGATCTCTGTCACCTTGGACACCAGCCAGCTGTGCTTCACTGCCACAGCAATATTGTCACTGTGGATATTGATGTTGAAGAAGATGGGGTTGGCACTCGGAAAGAATAGTCCTAATTAAGATGATCACACTACAGAAAATTTGATATTTTTTTCATACAATATTCCTACTACTCCATAACATTTTCTGTTTCTCCTTCTATTATTTACCTCTATAGATTCATGCTTGGCCATTTCAACTTTAATTTCAACCAAAGGCCCTCTGATTCTTAAGTGGACTGTCACTGTCCTATTTATCACACAGTGCAGTAGAGATGTTTTTAAAGCAATGGAAATTACTATGTTGTCAATCCTTCAGTAATTTATCAGAAAGTGCTGGAGAAATAGGACAGGAAAATGAGGGAAATATGAGGTTCAGTAGAGGTGATTGATAGGTAAACAGATTCATGAGAGCCACATCATCAGTGCTTGTCTTTGGTTTCATTTGGGTGTTCTTTTCCTTGATTTATTTATTTTTTTTTTTACAGTTCAAAGATGAAGTTTGTCCCCGGTCTCTCCCTGTAGGTCCAGATGTCACCAAGGACCCCTGTCTGAAGGTGCGCTGCCCTCCTCACAAGGTGTGTGTCAGCCATGACTACCAGACAGCCATCTGCACCAATCACAAGCAACCACCCCACAGGTAAGAACCAGGTGCAATGTATATTGAATGAAATCAACACTAGTGTGATCTTTAATTAAAAAAAAAAAAAAAAAAAAAAAAAAAGAAGAAGAAGAAGAATTCCAGCATGAAAACTGAGCAAGGAGAGGGCTGCAGATTCAGTTAGAATTATGATCAACTGGAATCAGACCTTGTTAGTGTTTTCTTCTGGCAGTCAGCATTCTGATTGCATTAGAAACCATACCATTGTTTTGTCACTCAGGAATAACTGTCTACCACATACCCTTGAGTTTTAATTATAAATATTACTCTACCTGTAATCCATAATAATGACCTGTCTGTCTCAGGCCTCTCTCTAATGATTTTTGAAACTGAAGGGTTGCCAGCTGACTACAACAAAATCCCCCTGGTCTTATTTAGTGTAGCCTCTCCACCTTCTCTGATGGACGAGCTGACTGACAGAGTGAGGAGAAAAACAAATTAGGAGAAAATGGAGCAGAAATGACAGAGGCGTGGCTGCCCTCAGTCTGTGCACGGTCCTTTGACTCTGTCCTTCCACTTTTTCCTCTGATCTCCAATTCATTACCATTGTAGCTAGTGTGGAGGAACTGATTGGATGTTGTGGCTGTTTGTCATTGTTTTCCCCAAACTACCCCAGAAGTCTGAAAATAAGATGCTGATAATGATATTTTATTTCTGGGCTTGTGGCTTAGTTTAATCCTTGCTCTGTTAATGCTTTGCAAATAAATGTAGAAACTATTTAAATGTGTAACCTAAGATAACCAGCATAGAGAGAGATGGCATGCCATGCAATGCAAAATCATGTAGGAAATTTGACTTATCACATACTCGCTGCTTCCTCACAGTGGTGACAAAACATATATATATATATTATATATTGCAAATAAGCCAGGTTACTGAGAGAAACAATTTTCCTTTATTACAGTTTTTGGTTTTAAAAGACAGATCAAAATATGTATACATTTGGTCTGTCAATTATCAATAGTTTTCTTAGGATTTGTCAGAGTAAGAGTTTCACAGTTCAGTATCCCTCAAGAGCCCAACACACTCTACTGTGACACACATATACAAGCTCACTCACACATGCAAGCAAACATGGATATCCACAGCACAAAAATCCACACTTTAGCACGCACAGATGTGCTAGACACTCTTCTGGTCGAGTGGGTTTACAAGCACAAGGAGGAGAAGAGGAAAGGAGGAAGAAAGACTTAAGAGGAAAGGATGAAGAAGAGAAAGAGTGACTAAAGAAAGGGTGGAAGAGGATGAGAAACAGCCACATAGAAAGAGTTTGCATGACAGTGTGGAATCTCACCTCGTTCATCTCAGTTATTGATGTTCACTTTCCATCATTTGCTGTTGTCACATTAATTTCTCTCTGAAGAGTCTTTGTTCTATTGGGTGGCTGGTTCGTATTTCAGTTTGCAGCAGGGTGTTATATGAGAGCACGTAGAGAGGAGATTGCTGGGAGATTTGAATCAGATGCAATTACATTCAATATTGAAAAGGCCTCGAAGGATCAATCAGGTTTCTCTGCGTTCCCACTGACCCTAACAGGCAGAAAATAAGCTAGTAGTTTCCTCCCAGTACAAGAGTGATTTCACCAGTCTGGATAATGTTCATTCTGTTTTCCGCTGTGCGAGTCTGTCTTTAGGCTTTACTTCAGGCTACTACTGATTACAATTGCCCAGAAGGGTAAGCTGCACCAGTCTGGTTGCACCTTGCAATTACATGCATGTTAAATTTCTCTCTCTCTCCCTCTCTCTCTCTGTCTCTCTCTCTCTCAGTGTGAAGCCCAGGAAAACCAGCCAAGGCCACAACCACAAGCTCGAAGCTGGTGTTCATGGGAAATGTAGGCCGTGTTCAGCACTCCAGTCGAGACCTGTGTGTGGATCTGACGGCCACACCTATTCCTCCAAGGCGAGAGCTCCCTTCTGTTTCTTTCTCTAACAGTCTCAAAAGCTCTTTCTCTTCTTATTACTTTTTTTCTGGCTCTCAATCATTCCTCTAAGTGTCATTCCCTTTTCTTCTCCTTTTTTCAGTGGTTGTAATTCAGCATGTTTGTTTTCAACTATAAAAGATAGTGGGACAGATCATTTATCTGTTGTAATGTTCTTCCTCTGGATTTTTTGGTTTGTTTTCCTTGATAAATGAGATTTGGCATCTTTTCAGCTTTACTTTCCTCTCCCTAGTTCTTTCTTTCCCTGCTGTCTTGTTTCTTTTTACCCTACACTGAAGAAGCTTCATCTTTTTATTTGTCTGTCTTTCTCTGTCCTTTCCTGTTGTCTCATTCACTTATTCCATGTTGCTTTCCATTTTCCAATGTATCACTCTTCTGTTCAGACCAGGAGGCCATTTTTAGAAGGGTAGATTTCAGATAAAAAGGATTTGCAGGAGGAAAAGAAGGTGGTAGGTAGGCCAGTTCCTCTTCTCCACCAGCCAGTCCACTTCTATCTCTTTGCACCATGAAACAAATTGGTGATAAAACACTGTTTTCATTTAACACATAGCTATTAACCCATTACGAGAGAGAGTCAGAGAGATTCTCGGAGGTTTTCAGTGTGCTGACAGCAACTAGGTAGAAGATGAGGGAGGTCATCTATCTCCTGGGTTTTTTCTCTCTCTCTCTCTCTCTCTCTCTCTGCTTCCTTCCCTCCCCAGACTGCTAATCCAATATGTGGAGAACAGGACACAGCGCTGCTCCTTTGTCAACAAATTTCATTAAGCAACATTAGCAGCGCTATCAAAGAGGTGACGGAGGAAACGATAGATTTAAATTAGAACGTGGAAAATGAAAGTGTCAGTGAGGAAAAAAAGACAGGCATGTGTTAAGGATAAGGTGCATGCATGTGTGTATGTGTTTATGCACGGTCATGGTCTCACAGTAGCGGCACTTGTCCCCAGCACCTCACAGGCACAATTTACATAATCCATGTAAGTTTTCATTATTTCTCTAGCAGGAATTTCATTATTGGATTTTTCTTTTCAGCAAGTCAAAACAATATCTTCCCCCTCACTTATCTGGGAAAAGAGAGATACTGTTAAATTACATTCTGAAGTAGTTCATCTTGCTCTTTGTATTGTGCTGGGTTAGTATTGGGGTGAATGATAGAATGTCACTGGGCATTTGCGTGTCTAATGGAGTGTCTATGCAGCTGCCTAATGGACACATCTGTTCATTTAAGATAAATGATCATTCCTGCCTCAGCAATCCCCCCTCACCTTGCTTTGTAAAGAATCTCGAAATATCACAAACACCAGAGTGAGTTATAGTTCCAGCTAAAGCTACATACCTCAAATATATGTGTAAACACTATCCTTCATTAATAGGGCTGGGTTAAAAAAAAAAACAGTTTAATTGATTTTAATCAATTTCCCTTTAAATGCTTCAGTATCCATTCATAAAATCCAAAAATCAATCTTTTAATTTAACTAGTTTTTTCTTCTTTGGATGTATGCTGCAGAGAAGCAGCTTGGGGTATCAACCCAGCTAGTCTCGTGATCAGCATTTAGCGCTGCATTTTATGGCACGAGATCTCGTGAGATGTTGTTACTGCTAGCAGTCAAACAACATGGCTGGAGTGAGTACACTACTGAAGGCACCGCCAGCGAGTTTAAAAGCTGATTTTTGGATGTATTTCCGATTTAACAACAAGCACGGGGAAAACGATGAGTTGGACAAAAAACAAGCGATATTAAGCATTATTACACGAGAGGGTGTGCTTATAGATAGATAGATAGATAGATAGATAGATAGATAGATATACTTTATTGATCCCAACCAGGGAAATTCTGGTGTTCCAGCAGCAACAGTAGAAACATACAATAAAGTTAACTAAAAAAAGAATAAAGGCTAAAAATATACAATAGAGACTATAAAGACTAAAGACTCAAAAAATACAATAAGGGCTAACCTAAGGAAAGGAGATACGAGATGTGAAAATATACATATGGAATGAGTATGACAATATACAGATGGCGCTGAAGTATATACATGATTGTATAGATTGTATAGATAAGGAGAGTTAGTATGAAACCAGGAGACTAAGAACCAAGTGGCAGGACCTGACGCCCGGGAACCAAGTGGCAGGACATTACAATAGAAAAATACAAAAAACTAAGACGCACACGGGAGCTGCTGCAACAGGCTGCCACTTCGCGCAGCGCCAGAGAAAGAGAGGACCATCTTCAGTGATGTGGTCAAGAACGAAGCGCTTGCCTCGAGTTCCGTTTATTATTATCACGTTAGCATCATGACAATAATGACGGTCAAGCACACCCTCGAGTATAATAATGTAATTATACAACTATTACCAACAAAATAAAATGTATCATCAAAATATATTCATACTGTGGGCATTTCGCCCGCAAGTTTTGGCTAGTATTCTCTCCGTTTCAGTGGAAATACATGAGATCTGACGTTAAATAGTCCTTGTCAGCCAGCCAACTTGGGCTTATCATGTTTTCTAGACATCGTGATTCTCCAAAACTGAATAAATACCACACATAGCAACAAAAAACTGCTTTGCTAGCTCAATCATGTTGTAACTAGAATGTCCGCTGGAAAAAATATTTTTTTCATGGACTGATAGTTACACTTCTGCCGACCTCTCAGTCATTTTTAATCTAACAGGTGCCGTGACAATGACTCACCAGCGCAGCTGATCTTTATCTACAACAAACTTATATTAACAGTTATATTTAAATATGGGCTACTGCTTTCCAGTGTTGGCGCCAGAAAAAACATCTATCTTTTAATAAACTCACCGGCATTTGTTTTATTTCAGCTGGGGGTGTGTCACTCCAATTTAATTAATGTGGCTAAGCAGCAAAAGTAACAAAAGTAAGCAGTCACATTAAGGCTGAACAGAGTTATATAATTTCAACCCCACCTTTCGGGGGCTTTTGCTAATCACCTTTCCAGGCAATTATCAATTTACCTCTGAAATAAAGATGACAGTTTTCGCAGATGTGTTGATTTATCAAATGTTCATTTCAGTGTACAGATGCAAACAAATTGACAAATTAATTAAATCAATGGCCTAGGCAACTCATAAAGAAGTTGAATGAATAACGATTAATAGGCTGATTAATAACTGATAACATTAACACATTAATAAAAAGAACAAAGTTATAGTCTGCACATCTCCGTGGAAAATCTTACAGGTACTGTCCATGGTTCTGACTCTGCCTCAGCAGGTACTGTCCGTGGTGCTGACCCTCTTTATTATGGAAATTAAAGCCCCATAAAATTCATGGAGGATCTTGTTTAGCTCTTATTTCCTTACAGTTGAGAAATCAGCTCTTTGCCCACCGTTTTTCAGGCAGTCTTGTAGACATTTGACGGCCCAAGATGTTGACCGGGCCATACTGGCTTCATTTCCTGACCTCTCCAGCTGATCCAGCGCTTTGATCGTCACTCTCGCGTATCTCGGCTTTTTCTGTTCTGTCTTGTCTTCCTCATTCAGCCATTTATCCAAACTTAGGTCGCCAGATAAATCAAAATTGACAACCAAACGGTCCATTATGCAGGCGAACAAAGTTGACAGCGGCTTTTGATGCGGGTTTCGGTGAAACATTTCGTGTGCCATGGAAATCACACAGACCCGGGCAATAAGTTATAGGCTGAATAATATTTTCAGTTATGATGTATTTTTCATTTGAGCATGGCTAGCCATGCTGTCATGCTTACTTGAGTACATTCTAAACATCTGAATCATCTGAATCCAATCAGATTGCTCGGTCGGATCCACGTGTTGTATAATGCAAGATATGCAACGGGAAGGTAAAATACTGTGGAAATACGATGAATCTCTGCAACCATTTAACAAGACATCACCCAGAAACACAGTCGGCACGGCTCAAACAAACCAACCAGGAGCAGGTATTGGTGCGTAAGTTACCAGCAAACTCTCAACGTGCACAGAAAATAACTGAGGCTGTTGCTATTTTTATATGCAAGGACATATGACCATACAGCTTTTCCAAAGCCTCATTAAAACTCTGGAGCCACGCATTATTTAAATGTTTTTTTTTTGTTTTTTTTAATATCCAAGTAAAATTGGTATTTTAACTGAAATATCCCTGACTGAATCGATATTGTATCGAATCGAATCGAATCAAATTGGGACCTTGTAATATCAAATTGAATCGATCTGGAAAATCTGAATCGATACCCAGCCCTATTCATTAGCCAGGTTGTAGGAGGTCCAGGACTTTATGTCTGTAATGTAAGTGCATCTATATCCAACATGTCTTGTGTGTGTTTTCAGTTGTAATCTGGAGTTAATGTATAGAAATAAAAACTTCCATGTTTCTTTGGGTATTTTCACAGTGTAAGATGGAGTTCCAGGGCTGTTTGTCTGGAAAGGTGATCTCAGTGAAGTGTGAAGGACTGTGTCCCTGTTTGCCGGGTCGAGAACCCAGCAAACCTCCACACAAGACTGACAAGACTGGTGAGTAGCTGCTGTCTGTTTAGATAGATAGATTGGTGAGTTGCTAGATCTCTCTCTGTCGACCCTGTGTATCGCAGTGACATAGAGCCTGCAAAGTGTTAATTTCATTGTGTGCAGGCAGGAAAATTTAATTTGATTAAGGCAGTAATTCCAGTATAGGAGAGACTGTACTGGGATAGATTAAGGACTAATTCTTTCCACTATGTGTCATCTACAAATACTTGGAGGATGTATGACAGCCTTCCCTTCCTGCTGATTAAATTCTTATAGCCTTCTGAAGGCGGTAGGACCGGTATGTCACTCCATCTGTAGCCTCTGATTTGAGGGATGTGGTGTGCATTTTTGTAGCACCACGCAATTACGCCTGCATTATCCAGTGTGGGTACAAGGTCTGGCAGAGCAGATGCGTAGCTGAAATTGCTAGGGTTGAATTTGATAGTGGCAGGACCGGATACAAATGTATGTTTCTTTTGTTTGTTTGTTTTGAGAAAATTCAATTTTCAGTATTTCTTCCTGGAAATCAAAATTGATATGTTACTTCAGTCATGATTTAATGATTTTAAAATAATAGCAATTAATAGCAAGTACTAGCATTTGTGGCATTACTGTGCACTTTTAAATGTAGCCAAATAACTCATAGGCAGCCAAACAAAATAATAGAAAAAAAGGTTGATTGCATTACAAAGTCTTAAGTCACACATAGCTCAACCCCCTCAACATTAAAACTGTACCTCAGTTCACAAAAACAGAAATCTTTGTTTTTCTCTCCCTCAGCTGTATTCTATAATAAGGTAGACTCAAACTGGAGGGATTGCTATAACCGTGTGTCAGGTGTTATTGCTTTGCTCAATTTGCTCTTTGGAAAACTGGTGGTTGAATTTTCTTTGGGTGTGTACGTTCTGGGGCCAGTGTACTCTTTAGAAAAAAAAGGGCAAAACATATGTTGATTAAATTACTGTTTGGGCAGGCTAAGCTGGCTACTTAGCTAACAACAAGGAATAAACTGTAGAACTGTGGGCTGTTAGACCCACAGTAATATTGATCAATTGGTGACTTAAGGCTGAATATTCATATTACAGATTGGTTAATGACATTGTTGGATATTACATCTGGTATATAGGTGGGATTTTTGTACTGTTGGACAAGAGGGTTTCTTTACATGTATATAACTGTGACAGACTGTTGGTGGCTGGTCAGGGTGTTAATTTGATACATTTTGAGGAGGTTTCCCAGACAGGGATTCCATTACAACAGGATAAGGCCGATCCAGATCCAGAATAGTTATCCAGAATAGTTAATCATGGCCAAAAAAGTGACTTTCCAAAACACATCTTAACTTCATATTAGTTACTTGTGGACTATGTAGTCCTTGATTAAATTTAAAGTGTTAAACAGCTCACCTTTATTACAGACAGCCTAGTGTTGTTGCTTCCATAAACATTAAACACATCACTTATGGAGGAATTTTTTTCTCTCTCTGGGAGAAGACCCCTCTCTTCATAGGAGTTTGTAATAAAACATTTGAAAGCTTTGGTCAACTGCCTGTAGGTTGATTCACTGTTGTAAGGTATCAACTAGCAATAGAGAGCATCAAAGTAAACATTTCTAAAATATATAGATTATTACTCAAATTTGATTACAAGATGATGCTCATAAAACCTGAACTGGATCTAGAAAAGCACAAAATTGTGTGGGACTGAAGGAGAAACAGAATGGACACTGTTTCGCCTTTGACGAATATCAGTAATCTGAGTTTAAACCTGCTTCCTTAGAGGTTTAATTTAAACCTTAATTTACATCACAACTAACTCTAATCTTTGATCTGGAAACCAGACCATTTAAATGAACATTAAGATGTATCCAGGACTTTTTCAGTCCATGACTGAGAAATTAATTAAATTTATTGTAGTTTAAAAGGGCATTTTAGTTTACAGCTAGGCTTAATCCCTGTTGGGGAAACCTCCCATTTGTGTATTGAAATGCTGTTGCTCCTTTGTGTGCAAATTCATGTGCTGTGGTCTCCCATAAGGATCTGTTGAACAGATCCTGCTGTATGGAGCTGTGTCTGCACACACATGGTAGAAGTGTACGTAGTGGCTAACGTGTGCCGTTTTGTGAGGTAAAGAATATCAAAGGTCTCTCTCTCTCTCTCTCTCTCTCTCTCTCTCTCTCTCTCTCTTTCTTTTATTCACACAAATCTACAAAGTGTTTGTAGACAGAGCAAAAATGAAGTATGTGTGTATTTCCAGATAGATAAGCGGGGTGAGCAGAATTCATTTAAAAACTCTTTCAATTTCAATTAAATTTTATTTATTTATACAGCCCAGAATCACAAATTACAAATTTGTCTCAAAGGGCTTTACAGGAAATACATCCTCTATCCTTAGACCCTCTTTCTTCCTTATATATCTGTTTGTAATATTTCCTAGTCTCTTTCTCTTTGCCAGCTGTCTTATGTCCAGACTTCAGCTTTCAGCATTCCCATTCAATAGATTTGGCAGCCATTAGCCATCTCTCTGCTGTTGTGCCACTGCGAGCTAGGGCTGTGTTGGTGCCAGATGGTGTTAGTGGCCCCTCGGCCTCAAGCCGTGAGAACAAAAACCATTCGCACTTCCACTGTTGAGCCGATAGCCTTGCAGTCTTGCCCTATAACCTGCTTATCACATGCTGCCTCGGAGTAATCATCACACATCCCATCTATGCTTACAAGTTGGAAGTAGGAAGTAGGGATGCGCATTTCTCAGTTAGCTCTCAGTTAGCTAATATTACATCGCACTGGGAATAGCATAAATCAGTGTGCAAGGCAGCGGGTTAAATGAGCTCTGTTTGTTAAAGTGTGGTTATTTCACAGACACAGCTATCCCAAAATGCATCGACCAGCATTACAATCTAGACTAAATTTACCCGTCCATTGCAACTCTTTGTCCACTTCTGTTTGCTGTTTCTTGCATGCAGCTCACCTCGACAGTCAAAGCAATACAGGCGTGCCCTCTTTTCTTGTCATCGTTTTCTTACAACTGGAATCCAATTATGTTACAAGAGTTGTGCTTAAATTTGAAATTTGAGAATCACTGAACAATAACGTTAACGTTTCAGAATGTTTTCTAACAGACGCGATAGCCTCTCTCTCCCTGCTCTCTACATTCTTCTTAGCTCTAGCCTATAGGCAGGGCCAACTCCATGGGCTTGAAAAGTTTGAGGCTTGATAAAAATATGCTTTTACAAAACGAAAAACCATATTGTTTGATCCAAAAATGTTTAACATCAAGAATACCCGAACCATGACATGATCATGTAGTTTGATCCTAAGCTGGACTGGACACTTTTGTTTGCCGCAGATAACCGAGTAGTAATTTGTAACCGAGTTGCAAATTCTCTCCTCGGATAGTCGGGTACCTGGTTAACCCCGCCCATGCCTAGTAGGAAGCGCGTGGTTAGAGTCTGCACGCCCGGCGCTAACTAACTATTGCACAGCTATGTACAACAGGATTTTTTTCCTTTGGTCACCACTTTGTGTGTTGTGTGCTGTAACTGTCTTGTACTGAGACTTCAGTTTTTTCAGTTTTTTGCAGACCTGTATATATATATATATATATATATATATATACGTGTGTGTGTGTGTGTGTGTGTGTGTATATATATATATTGCATAACATCCTCATTTCAGCACTGTTGATTTGATAATAGATGTTATCCTCTGCCTAGATAGTGAGTGAAGCCCTAATATCCTTATTTGACCAGGGCTACCGATTGTTTTCCATTTTTCTTTTCTCTGTTATTTTTCTGCTAAAAAAAAAGAAAAAAAAAAGAGCTGCTGCGCTGACATCTGTTTCACACGCACGCACACACACACACACTCACACACACACACACACACACACACACACACACACACACTCACACACACACACACACAGACACACACACACACACACACACACACACACACACACACACACACACCACGGCACTTAACTCCACCACAGACCTCAGTTAGACCTGTCTGGCCTATAGGTATTTGCAGGGCCATTAGCACCTAGAAACTGGCCCCAACATAGCCCCACTGAGCCGCAGTCAAAGCCCAGAGTTGACAGTGGAAATGCAAGTGGCACTAGCACACCCGCATTTGGTGTAACAGTGGAAAGCCTCTCCTCACTCACATTTCTTTTTCCCTGTCAGTGTCTGCATGTCTTGTGATCATTCCATTTATCTCTTTCCCTAATAGAAGCGATGAAAAACTAAAGAACAGGCTCTGTTTCTTTCACACTCTGTTTCATCTCTACCTCTATCTTCTGTATCCTTTGCTTCCAGGTTTTGAGTGATAGCTAGAGTACTAAGTGTACTCTGCAGTGTAGGATTTGTAAATATTACAGGGTGCACATTGTCTTTTTTTTTTCTTTCAGTTTTTCTGACAAGACACAGAGGATCTTTTTTAAATGTCATTCTGTGCCACACCTGTCAACAACCTTTTTTCTTTCACTGAAAGATTTCCAAAACAAAGTAAACCAGAATGTGGCTGTATAAAGAGGCAGATGTACTCTTTGATGAACACTTATTGCACGTGTACAATTATGCTACACTCTGCTTTATTCTGTGGTCTTTGCAAACAGAACAGCACATTGTGTTGTATACGCCAGCGGGGCTATGCTTTAGTATTTCAGTGGGTGAAACTTTCAATAACAATTTTCAAAAAAAAAAAAAAAAAAAAAACTTCCACACTTGTAGAATGTGGCCTGAGGGCTTCAAAGTTCTATCCATTTTAGTATTGTTATTATTGCATCTAGTTTCCCTCCGGCCAGGTGATGGCTTTCCAATTTCAGTATCACCATTTAAAGCTTTAGTAGTTTTCAAAGTGTCCATTTCAAACAGATCCCCAAACATTGACGTAGGCAGGAGACAAAGTACAGAGATTCCAGACATCCTGATGTATACTTTTGGAAGAAAAAAATGTCAAAAATATTTCCATCATCTAGATATCAACTAGGACACAGATCTTGTTGCCTAGGATGATACATGAAAGATTCTTTAAAAAAAAAAAAAAAAAAACTTGCTGCAATTGGAGAGTGCATGAGAGTGTATTCATTAGACCATGTTCCCCAGTGTCCTTCCTCACTCATTTCTTTTCTCTTTGTCGCTCATGTAACATCATGCAGTATCACAACCCTATTGTCCTATTCACAATAGTGAACTGTATGAAGATTAATTGAAGGCTATGCATTATATTTAATATTCTCAGAACATCCTTGGTGGTTGTTTGCCTCTATACAAGCAGAGGGATAGGTTGTGAGGTTTTGTGAAGTTTTTCAACTGCGTTTTATGTCCTATTATTTATAGGCCGTACTGACTATTCAGATGTTTGAAATTCATTACAGAACACAGGGATGACAAGGGTAAAAATAATGAGAAAACCTCATTGCAAAACCTTAAAGCCTCATGGGTAATGCAGTGTATTTCACAATGATTTTTGGCCACTATTGAATCAAAAGTACCTAGAGACAAAAATAATCACATTTAGAAACCCGTGTGTGCACACACCAATATGTAGTGCCCCATTTATAAATCTCAATAAACTTGAAATGGTGCACATGCACATGAGCCTCATACTCCGCACCCTAACTCTCAAAATTAGCTATAGAGGGTTTATGGAATGCCCTTCATGAATATTGATATGCTCGTAAATGTCCTTGTCATTCCATATTCTATGTGGGAAAGTACTAAAATGGCAAAGTAGGAGTAAAACAAAATATAATTTCTGGCTTCAGTGTAAGGGGGAAAAAAGTTTATTTAGCACTAGTTAATACTGTCAGGTTCAAGAGCCCAACCCTTCATGTTTTAAAAAAAAAAAAAAAAAAAAGTTCCAATATAAAGGTCATTGCCAAGAAGTGAACTTCAGCACATCAACAGAGTGTCAGTGCCACTGGCAGGGACAAAAGAACAACAAAGCTCTCTTTCCCTGACAGATGTCTCACCTTGAAACTCTAATTAGTGGGAGTCTGCTTGAGAAAGAGGGTGACACCAACATGGCATTAGAGGAGGTTGAGTCTCCTGCAGCTGACCCCAGTAGCCTAAATTTACCTTTTGCTTTTGGGAAGAGTGAATGCATTCTGTATTTCCCTTTTCGACTCAGAAATACATAACAGATTTGACAAGAGGTTTGACCTAATTTTCTGATTGAGGGTGTCAGTCAGTGCAACCAGTGGTGAGATTGATGAAGAGGGTGGCTTCGCGCACTGCCATAGTCTCTCCAGTGTGCTTTGTGTGCCACAGAAAGCCTCTATAATGTATTATTATTTTTAAATCCAGTCCAATTGTTTAACACCTTGAATTTTTAGAACTTAAATGGGACATGCAAATTATGGGCCCATAATGAACATACACTGCAGATGCTTTTGGGTAAATGGTTTTTAAACTAAAACAGCAAACAAATGATTAAGTCTTGGATCCTCCCCTGGGATATGACTATTATAAGTCGGTGTAATTTGATATGGAGCGTGAATAATTACTTAAAGTGTAATTAAAACATTTTCCTTTATTTTACTGCTTTGTCAGTGAGTTTGCCATGTCTCGGTGTGGCCAAAATGTGTGCACAGATGGGTTTAAGTTGGCACATAGAACATGTACAGATGAGGCCAGGGGTCTCCACACTGCAAGTCTAAACCTTGAAATGCATTTGGTTCACACAGCCTTCTATGGGTAGCTTTCAGTTTCTCTAGAGTACCAAATGAAGAGTCCCAGGTCCACACCTAAATATATTATTAATATTTAATTCACACTTTTGTGGACAGAAATGTGAACAGCTACATTACAATGGAATCTACATCCACTCCACGGGAATTGGAGATTCATGATCAGAGATTACAGCAGGTTACAGCAGGCAGCTTCTAAAGCTGCCCAAAAGAGCAGCAGTGCAAGCAACTAAAAAGAAAGGACACCAGCTGGGATCAAAGAATGGAAAGAGTTATTGTACAGTATCACATGCTTTGTAGTAGTGTTTGTCATACAGCGGGAAGTCTCACATTGTTCTTGGTTCCTAAACTGCTGAATAAGCCATTTCAAGCCAGAAACACTGGCCATGTCATTAGTCTTGTGCTTGACAAGATCAGTATCAGGGTTAGAAATAATTGCCATAACGGTCTGAAGTGGTTGTATAGTGTGCTGTAGATGAGTATAGGACTGATCAATGGGGAGGAAAGAGATTTTGAAAGACCAGAACTTGCTGTTTATCATGGAGTGATCAGTTTCAGTGGAATAGCCTATATGTGACAAAAGTGTGTTTGTGCCGTATTTCTCTGGCCTGCTTTGCTGTGCTGTCAGTGATAGTATTCTTCTGACGTGTCAAGTTGGATGAAGGACTGAAAATAGTTCATCTGAAGCCTTCTATCAAACAGTGATTTATTGAGAGTATGGGTTGAACAGTACATACCTAATGTCATTACTTAACCCTCCTGTCGTGTTCGCGGTCAAATCTGACCGGTGTACAAGTTTTCTCTCCAAAAAATGCAGTTAATTTCATCTGTTTGTCATGAGGTTCCATGACTTTGTTCACACATGGCATCTGAACACATAAATAAATTTGGAGATTTTTATTAATTTTTGAATTGTTTTATTTAACTTGCATACCCCATCGTGTTCCCGGTCACAAATGACCGGTCATTAGAAATGAATGGGTAAGACTACAATAAGTGCATAAAATAGAGTTAAACACATTCCCACACTTCTTTCCCACAGCCCAACATGCAGGTGTCTTTGAGCAGACACAGATGTGTGTGAACACACACACACACAGCAACACACACACACACACACCACACACACACACACCTTTATACCCTTTCTGGCTTCCATGGCAACCCCCACAGGAAAGATATCTCTCGACTTCTTTCCCACACCCCAACATGTAGGTGTCTTTGAGCAGGCACACACACACACACACACACACACACACACACACACACACACACACACATACACACCACACACACCACACACACACACACACCTTATAACCCTTTCTGGATGTCCATGGCAACCCCCACGGGAAAGTATCTCTCAGACTTCTTTCCCACACCCCAACATGTAGGTGTCTTTGAGCAGGCACCACACACACACACACACACACACCACACACACACACACCACCTTATACCCCTTTCTGGCTTCCATGGCAACCCCCACGGGAAAGTATTTCTCAGACTTCTTTCCCACACCCCAACATGTAGGTGTCTTTGAGCAGGCACACACACACACACACACACACAACACACACAAACACACACACACATACACAACACCACACACACACACACACACAACACCTTATAACCCTTTCTGGCTTCCATGGCAACCCCCACGGGAAAGTATCTCTCAGACTTCTTTCCCACACCCCAACATGTAGGTGTCTTTGGGCAGGCACACACACACACACACACACACACACACACACACACACACACACACACACACACACACCACACCTTATACCCCTTTCTGGCTTCCATGGCAACCCCCACGGAAAGTATTTCTCAGACTTCTTTCCCACACCCAACATGTAGGTGTCTTTGAGCAGGCACACACACACACACACACACACACACACCTTATACCCCTTTCTGGCTTCCATGGCAACCCCACGGGAAAGTATCTCTCAGACTTCTTCCCCCACACCCAACATGTAGGTGTCTTTGAGCAGGCACACCACACAACCACAACACACACACAACACACACACACACACACACACACACGGACACAGACACACACAGACACACACAACTTTGCCCCTTTTTGGCTTCCATGGCAACCCTCACGGGAACCTACCATGGGAACTGCAACACCTGTCACACCTGACACCTGACACCTGTCAGGTGTCAGGAAGAAGACCCAGCTGAAGGTTGTGGTCACCTTTCAGTCCAAAAATGGTCATTTTTCCTGGACCTCATCCCCACCTGAGAGGAACGGTCAGCTTCCATGTGAAAATGTCATGAGGATGACTAGCTAAATCATAGTGGTCAATGCTGACGGAACACAAAAGATGCTATTTTTTTGCCGCTATTTAGAAAATTGAAATGTTTTCAAAACAGTGTCCTTGGAAAACATTGAAATGAAGTACTCTGTGATAAATACTACAATATGTTAATCTGAGTATTTGTTATAGTCAAAATAATATCTATATAATGTTTTTTCCCTAAAAACGAATGGTATGATCTCAGGTAAATTAGGCCTACAGCACATACATAGCAAATAGAAGTTCAAAACTTGTCATTTTCACAAGAGCAGAAGTTGATAAAAAGATCTAACACAACATTAGGTGATAATATGTATCATAGTGGATTTATAATCAAATACAATGTTACCGGTCACTGTGACCGGGAACCTCATGAGTGTTAGCCCAAAATGAACAGAATAGGAGGGTTAATCAGAAATTTGTCTCACTAACAGAATATCTAACAATTAAAATTAAATTTACAAACTATGTTTCATACAGAGTCAACAGAGGCACTAGGAGTGGGGTGGAGCCATACTTATGTCCTCTAATCTGATTTCTGAGTTGATTTTCCCAGATATTGAACCTTTGCATTTTGAGTGTATTTCTGTAAAGGTAACTCTGCTTGAGAATAAGTACTAACTAACTATTACTAACTATCTAAAACATTTAAAGACCCCCCTCTGCACTTGTTGAATCCTTTAACTGTGTGATTTCTACTATAAATTCTATTACTTTCAAAATAAAATTATTGTATGAGGTGACTTCAATAACAATCAGATTGCCAAATCTTCTAGTAAAGAAAGAAACATTTTTGAAAGTCTCAACCTAACTCAATTAATTAGTGTGTCCCCCTCGGATTACACCTACAATCTCTGCTTGGTTTCACACCCAAATATATTTTTAAAAGCAGAGGTTTTCAGCTGACCTTTCATAACTCATCATTCTACAATGTATGGAACTCTTAATTGTCCTTATCCTATCAAAAGAAGACAGAGGTATTGGCTGCACTTTATTTTTAAATGTAAATATTCCAATTACCCTTACTATTTACAACAGTTTATAGTACCTTTCTCCTCTAATTATTATTTAAGACATTCTACTTAATACAGCTCTTATTTTCTGTTCCTGTAATTTCTAAGTCAAAAGGCTTTCTGTTTAAAGCTCCCTCTGACTGGAATAATCTACCTATAAATATTTGATCCATGTCATCTTTCCATTTGTTCAAAACATTCTGTAATCTATGAATGAATGATCCATTTTCATGCTCTGCTTGGAGAGTGATCTCTGGATTTTGTGTCTTATTATTTGAAATTTATTTATTTTTATTTTTATTTTATTACATTTGATATCATTCAATTATCTTATCGTTTTTTTGTGTTTTGTTTTGTTTTGTTTTTTTTGTTGAATGTTTTGTCTAACTGTGCTTACACTGTATTATTGTCATTGAGAACCCTCTTGAAAATGAGTTGGTATATCTTTAGGGGCTATTCCTATTAAAGAATTTCAACAAAAAAAGAGTGCATTTGTGAACCCATTCTGATACACCCTTTTCCTGAATCATTAAATCTAGGTTTCCTCAAAATCACTGGTGCATGGGTTAGTTTTATTTGACCCTGTTTACTGGTAAACACTACATCAGCTTCATCTTATAATACATTTATTCAGGGGGTTGTAATCAGATGAAAGATCAGCAAGGTGACTAAAATTAGCCATGGGCTGAAACCACCATTCGCTCCAGACTAAAAGTCATTTCACACTTCCAACTTAGAGTGTGGGATGTACCCAATTGTAGCCAGAGCGAACTAAACTCCACTCCAGTCCACGGTTATACCTCAATAATTTTTCAGGGATATCCACAAAAAGTCAGGGTTAAGATGTTCAGTGTGAATCAACGTTAGAACAAATATAGAATAGAGTTCTTACTAAGCTGGATGTTGTGATGTCACAAAGGTGGTTCACTTTTCTGCGGGACACATCACAGTAGTAATTTAATCTGCACAGTTTACCTTCTGTGACACAGGCTATGTTCAGACTATCCAGTCCAAATGCATAAAAAGCCTACCTTTTCACTTGTCAGCTCTCTGGAAAAATGGTATCACTGTCCCTACCCATGGAATACATTAATTTATTTATTTAAAAAATATCATTAGGGTTAGGTTTGAGGTACTCTTTAATGAATTTACAGGGCAATGGTGTATAGAGACTGACAGAACACTTTGCTTTCAAAGATGATTTATTACATCAGAGATATAATATACATTATATCCCATATTATAAATGTTTGTTGAGGCTGTTAAGCTATTCAGTCTGTGGCCTCTAAGAAGTAGGAAATAACTTACCTAAGTGTATAGTGGTTAATAATGAATGAATTTTACTGTTAAGTGCACAAAAAATCATTCATAGCATTCCAGAGTGCAACTGAAGCAATAGATTAAACTTTAATTGCCAACATGAGGTGGTTTTTGTGAAAAGGAAAAGTTGTCACAGCCTCAGTGTGATAACGCCACATTGTTTCAATGAAAAATATGGCCACTGTGCCTTAATGACAGGTAGTGATAAGCCTGCTTACTTATGCATTTTTACTATCTGCAATTTCCCCCTTGTACTCCTCTCTAGCCTGTGCCCCAGCATTACTTTTTTGCTGTTACACTGTCTCTGTGTTGCCCATATATGTTCATTATAATGGCTAAATATAACCCTTTTTCATACTTGCCACTTTTACAGTCTACTAAAGGCGACTAAACTCAAATAAAAAAAAAAAAAGTGTATATTTACATAAAACAATTATTTATAGTCTTCTGCCTTTATGATTCTTTTATTTTCTCCTGTTTTTATTACTATTTTTACATTCTATCTATGTGCTTACATTCCATTTTCTTTGCTCAGCTGAATCATATTACTCTTGCTGCTCTGACAACCTAATTTCTCCATGGTGATCAATAGTCTTTTATTCCCTGCTCTGGATCTATACATGTTGCATGTAACTGGTTATTTCTCATAAACCCCACCTCTTTTATGTGAACATACTCATAGTTTTGTATGAAATGAGATGACACAACCAGTTGATAACCACCTTCCTGAGTTCAGATGGCTGGGTCGGTTTTGTGAATGCAATATTGTAAAAGGAAAAACATGGGTATGGTCATCTTTCTTTGTAGTAACTTTAACTGAAGTGTTATTACATTTGTCAAGTGTGTGAACATGGCTAAATCCTTCACCATTGTCCCTTGGCCAGATATCAAGCCCTTAAACCACAAATGGGAGGCAGGGATTGGTAGTGGGATTCCGGACAGACATTAGACATTAATTATCCATGCTATGCCAGTGCTAGTTTAGGTGAATGGGTTTCTTTAAGCCTAGCAGCTTATTATCTCACAGCTAGCTGCGAGCTTGGCACTCACAAAGCAAAGTCAGTGATTGAATGGGCCAAATCCTCAGGGTAAATTAAATTTGTCCTTGCAACCACAGAGAGCACACAAGAGAATGTTTTTTGTTCTGTTGGTCCCTTCTCTTCTCCCTTCCTCTCTTGTACACTTTCTCTCTTATGTCTACTAATGGAGTGTTTTTGAACCTATGTGATTTAACCTTCATTATGCAGAAAAGCTGCAGTGACATGCCAGAAACACACACACACACACACACACACACACACACACAGGCTATGGAAAGATAAGAATACATAGGAAGGTAGGTTTTTTTTTGAGAGAGGAAAAGAGGTGATGTAGCAGTATGAATGTCGTAAAGGGATGGAGCCAGTAACTGTATAGGGAACAGAAGGCTAATGATGACACAGCATAAAGGGTGCCTACCCAGATAGTCTGTGGTGTAAGAGCTAATGCTGTATTCCTTCATTTGTAGAGTAAGACAAGAGCAAGAGTTTAGCATGAGTGGCCAGGCTGCATGCTTGATAAGTCTGAAATATTTTATAAATAGATTTGAGCAAATATGCTGATTGCACTAATGAGGTATTATACTCCCACTAATCATCATGGTGGATGTTTACTCAAGGTGTATGTTGCTTTGTCAATTAGGTGATAATATGCACTACCTCAAACACTAACAGGCTAATTGTGTTTAAAAGACAGAATTCCCAGTTGAATAACAGCTACAGAGGGGGTTGAGGAGACACGAGGTGATGTCATCAGAGTGGATCTCGAGAGTGGAAAATGGACTGTGAAGCTCATCAGTGGAACGTGTGTGACACCGTTGATCTTTTGAGTTGTTGCTGCAATACGGCAGCCAGCAGCAGGCGAGGGTTGTCACTTTTTCTTCCCCTCAGGGTGGCAGAATCCTCAGGCGACACTTGCTTCAGAGTTAATTCATCTCAGAACAATACTGGCCCAAGTCACATAACATGTGTCATTATAACGACATCACCTGTGTTTGCACCGTTAGCTGTTCTGTCACCGTGTGTGTTGTGTGTTTGTGGGTGTAATCTCTATTGCATGCTCAACTGTCACCCAGTCTGACCCTCACTAAGACTCCCATGTCTTCTGGTGTGTTTTTCTACACCCTCAGTTCTGCCTGATAAAAATTCATGTCTTAGAGGCTCCTCTTCTTAGAGTACAATCTGTATTGGTTTGTATTCCCTCGAAATTCACCATCACATCAACAGTTTATTATATGTTATTCTACAGAGTGGCTGTGTAATTATTCCTCAAACCCTTTTGTGTGCTCATGAATGAACTGAAATGTAATGTGAGAGAAGGTAAATTAAGGAAAGTACAGCACTTGATTCAGAAAGCCTTTCCAAACGGATGCTCTGAACTTGGGTTAACAGGCAGAGAAAATGATCATAGAAGATAGGTAGGCCATCTGTAAACAATCAAGAAAAACAAGTTGTATAAAACTGCTCTATCATTAATACAAAAATTCAGTTATCCGTGCATTGTCATACTCATTTTCAAGGATTAGAAAAATATGAACTCTAGATGAATATGACAAATAACCCTGCATTGAAAAGTAATGTTTACACATGGGAGGGACAGTACTCCCCCCTGGGTCAAACTTTGGCCTTTTAGATTTAGGGCATAATTTTGCCTGTCTTTCCAGTGCACTTTAGCAACCAGAACGGATTGGGTGTCAGATCAGATCTAATTGATATGTTCACACATGACACTTATGTGTCAGCTCTGTGGTCAAATCTAAGATCTGATTTGTTTGTTTTTTTCATGCAATATTTAAATAAAAAAGCATGGTGCTGTTTGCAAGTCAAGCTCTCCTTTTGTTGTTGATTTTATGCATTTTTAGCAATAGAAGTTGGAACAGCTGGCAGTTACTGAAAAAAAACACAGCACAGAAATCATATCAGTCAGCAATCTCCTGGTGTCAGTGGAGAGGGAAAGTCTGAGTATTCAGCCAACACTGGAGGGAACTCCTCACCTCTGAGATCATGACACCAAGTGGCTGAATAACATTTGTATGAGGAAACCTACTTTTGGTGGTGTTTTTTTGTTTGTTTGTTTGTTTTGTTTTGTTTTTTGTTTGTTTGTTTCCCTGTTACAACCCATGCTTTATTTTCCTCTTCTTATCCTTGATTGTGGAGGAACGTGATGGAACATGGAGTCCAGTTGCATGCAACATCAATTGGGGTGTGGTAAATTACAAGATCCAGTTTTCTGGACGGCTTTAGACCAAACACAACTGAGATCTGACAGGTGTGCACACCTGGCCACCCCAAAATGTGGATTTTGAGATAAGCTCTCAGTGCAGCCAAGATCCAATCTGAAAGTGTACACACCTGATAGCTAATGTGAGCTGGCATGATTGGTAGAGCCAGGTTGGATTGAAATGACAGGTGTAACCACGGCCTTGATAAGGTCAGGTGACATGACCAAGGGACTCAACTAATATGTCAAATAAACAGGTAGATAGCACTGATTCAAAGACATTTTTTTTACTCCTGAACCCCTAGTTTTAGAAGTTAATTTGACCCTACTTAGTATCATTTCCTCCTCCCATCAGCATTTTTGCTTTCTGCCTGGACTAACAGAGCCTGAATCAAAAATCTTCTCTTACCTTGGATTAGTCTTATTTTTACTACCAATTATTTTTCGACAAGTGCCCTTTTCTTTACCAGTTTGCCTCTGTTTGCCAATGATGACAGGCAGCTGGAGACAGTGCATTAGCAATCAGGCTCTGGCCTAACCTCAACCTACTGCCAATGAAGACCCAATAGCTCAGGGCACAGAAAATCAAACGCACCCTTGTATCGCTTTAATGAATCTGACCTCCTGTCTCCCTCCTATCTCCTTATCTAACTGTCTGAATCTATCTCTTCCTCTTTCTGTTTCCTTGTTAAAAAGTGTCACCTCAACCCTCCTTCTCCCTCTCTCCTCACTTTCTTTCTATCTGTCTTTCATCTTCATCTGATCAGACAGACCACAGTCCTGATGTCTCAAGGTGATCACCCTCTACACCCACCCACCCTTTATCTAGATGAAGAGCCACTCCTTTCCTCTCATGAGACAAACCTAATAAAGAGGCAGTGTACATTGTATATTCTTCCTCCCAGATAAGTTATGTAAACGATAATAAAAAAAAAGTTCAGTAATCACATAATACAGCCTCTTAATAGATCACATGAAATAAGCTTATACATGTGCAAATAGTCCACGTCATCGCATGAGAGCATGTTGCATTGCAAGAAGTAGCCCTGCCTCTAATAGAGACATCACACCAAAGTAAAGTTGTAGGCTGAGATCATTTCACAAACCACATTGGAAATAGAAATGAATGAGGAAAAATGTTCAGGCTTGACCATGAAATAGGGCCTGAAAAATGAAATAAAAAATAAAAAAACAGTGAATGATTTAAGAGGTTCTGTCAAGACAGGGTTACATTTCACACAATAGACCTTGTTCACAGCAGCCATTTTGACATACATACTAGATGTAATGCTGCATTCCATTGTACTAGGAGGTCACAAAATTCCGAGTTGGTGTCTCCAGTTCCGATGTAAATGTGTTCCAGTAAAAAGCTCTGAAAAAAACTGCCATTGACACTGAAAAGTAGGCTAGCAGCTTGCATACCGTATTCTAGCAAGTAAAAATCAGTAGCAAAGATGTATTAACACTGCCAACTGTCATAACTATTAAAAACTGCACAGTCAAATCAAGTTTTATCATGAAAATTTGATGCAAAAGGATTTTTGTTCAGTGGTACACATAAGTGGCCACAGAGAATTTATTTATTTATTTATTTTTTTTTTTAAATGAGAAGCAAACATGCACAGGAAACAGCATTCACTGCCTAAGGTTTCATCTCTACACACAGTGAATGTGTGTGTCTGGAGATAAAACAGTTTGCAGTGGTTAATTTTGTATTGATAAAGAAGGAACTGCTGTGTGAAGCAGCTGTCTTCTTTTCCATCTCATGTCTATTCAACATTCCATTATCGAATGAGCTCTGGATACAGTATACTGTATGTAATCAGTATTGGTTAGCATGGAGGCTGAATTAAGCCAGGAGGAATCCTAGAATGTTCTCCATCAAAGGCCTGAACTCTTCCTCCACTTCACAATAATGGAGCTGTGCATGTTTCAGATTTGGAATCCCTTTCATGTGAAATCATGCCTGCATGGTGACATATTTCAATTGACATTAATGACATAAATTTATCTACACACCAGCACAGTAATGCAATTATTTCAGCTTTCCAAGTGGTCCAGTGCCCTAGGTCATCTGCCCTGCTTGGCCATTCTAACGTCATTCCCAGGGGTTCTCTTCCATACAGAGTAGAAACCCTGGAAGAAGGTCCCTGAGTATCAAGGAAAAAGGGGAGAGCCAGAAAAACCCACCCAGCATCCTCATATTGGTCTTTCCAGTCTGACCTGAAACAGAATAGGGCACGTTGTTAATGAATCTAGTGGTCTTTTCAATAGCTTGATTAAATATTGCTCCTGAGAGCTCCATATTTTGCTAACCACTCATTCTCACTCTCTCCTTGAAGAAACATATTCTGAAGAGCAGGCAGAAGCGGGACTGGAAACACAAAAATTCTCTGCATCCGTTAAAACCAAAAGTCTAAGGAAGGGTCCCTTTTTACGGTGTCTTGCTTATTATGTGTTCAGGAAAAGTAGAGAGAGTTACAAAAGTTTTTATAATCTCTATGATTGATGAAAGATGCGGAATCCCCAGAAAGAACTTTTATATTGGATCTAAGGCGCTGAGGAGCCTCCTCAGTAACTTCAGTTTTATTACACAGCAGAGGTGTGACCACAGTGTCACTTAGAGATATGTAGGAGGGGGGGTTTGTGTTAACACCTCAAAAGTACTGTTGTACTGTTATAGTGAGTGTGGGTTTGGTTATTCATATTATCAAACATTCACGACCACCTTCTGATTCTTGGGACCTTTAGTGACCTTTGTATTAAAGAAACCTAATACACACTAAAACACAATCAGCTTCTCTTACACAAAGATGTATTATACATCAGGATACATACATACATATATACACTACTCACAAAAAGTTAGGGATATTTGGCTTTTGGGTGAAATTTATGGAAAATATAAAAAGTTCACACTACAGTGATATTATATCATGAAAGTAGGGCATTTAAGTAGAAGCATACACTGGTGATTTCCTCATCTCAAACCATTTCTTGAAACAAAAGCCAACAACAGTGGTGGATATACCACAACAAAAAATATCAGTGTCAATAACTTGTCATGTGCCCTTGAGCATCAATTACAGCTTGACAACGACATCTCATGCTGTTCACAAGTCGAGTTATTGTCTGCTGAGGCATGGCATCCCACTCTTCTTGAAGGATGGCCCTCAGGACATTGAGGTTCTGGGGTACAGAGCTCCGAGCCTCTACACGGCGACTCAGCTGATCCCATAGATTTTCTATGGGATGCAGGTCTGAAGAAAGTGCAGGCCACTCCATTTGAGGTACCCCAGTCTCCAGCAGCCATTCCCTAATGATACGACCTCGATGAGCTGGAGCATCAAACACCTGATGTGAATTTTGCCGTTAAACTCCTTGTTAGAGAACAGCAACTTGTGCAAAAAGTACTGAAACATTGAACAGTTGGACATGTGCATTCAAACGTTTACAGAAGGTCACATTAAGTTCACCTGTAAAGGTTATAATGCATTTTAGGTTCATCCTGAAATTTCACCCGAAAGCCGAATATCCCTAACTTTTTGTGAGTAGTGTATATATATATTGTGGACTGGGTTGGAGATAGCTCACACATCCTACTTGTGGAATCCAACCTGCTGGAACAGCACTCAGTGCACCCTGATAGAAACAGGTGAGAGACCAAGATATGAGGTCGGTGACTGAGCCAACACAGATGATATAATTCTGATTTAAAGATTGTTCACTCAGACCTACAGATCAGCTATTAGGCTATTGCACACATACCTCTGGTGAACTGGAGGTCAGCACATGTGCTTGGCTGATGGCCGATGGGTGGGTGCTCTGTCTCTGCTGGCCTGGAGCAGGTCAGCAGATTTGGAGCTGACTCAGGGCAGCTCAGTTCAGGATGTTCAGTTGCTCTGGGATGCAGTGACAAGGATCTGGAAGTTGGTCTTGGACAAATCCCCATCATAGAATCTCTGTCCTAGAGTTTCTTCATTATTCACTCTGGCTCTGGCAGCGGAGTAGTTTATCTGGTTGCCAGGCAACAGGACACATGCTTCAGCAGGAGGAGGGACGTTGTGGCAAAGAAACAAGACCAGCACGTCTCCCTATCAGTATCTCTGCAGTAGATGAATCTCACTGAATTGAATCGCTTCCCAGTTGATTCTGTTCAGTTGTCAAAGGGCACTAGCAGTATCTCCTAGCAGGATCAAGGTGTCATCCTTCTTCTCTTCTCATCTTTTCCTGCTCAGCACACAGAACACCACCACCTTGACAAAGAGTGCAGAGTAGATAAAGTTTCTCTGGAGAGGGATGTTACCAAGAGCTTGGTCCAAAACGGTGCCACACTGTGAGGCCACTTCTTTTATTGCAGGGCCTAATAACCAAGTTTGGCTCTAACTGTGATTGCTACAACAGGTGCTAGTTGAAGGAAGTTTCTTTAAAACAGTCATGATTTATGCTGTCAGAGGATGTTGAACATGACAAGCTTAATTATAATAATCTCGATATAATATTCATCGTACATGTTAAAAACTTCATTCAAACACAACTCAATGTAAACTAAATATGTAGAATTGATAGAAGCAAATATTATAATGCAGTTCCTAGTGTTGCTTTCCTTTGTGAGTTCTTTATGTAAAAGTTGAATTGAGACTTTGCTGATGGTGCTGCATTCGTGACCCCAAGGAATGCTTTTAGGGAAGTAAGATAGGGATTTAAAGGCCGTAAGTGTCACTTGATGTTCTAGGTAATATTATGAGTTGAATATTAAGGGTTTGAGATCTGCAGGCCTCCATAGTTTCTACAGTGTATTTGAAGATTTCACATGCAAAAACATCTCTGATTGTATGAATTTCTATAAACATTTTTCTCCAGAAAATAGTAATCAGAAAGTCATACAATTAACACATAGGTGATACTCGTTTTTGTGATTAAACTTTGGATTTTGAGTTCAGAAAGTACTTTATGTGAAGCACTACCTAAAACAGCAAGTTGTTTATTTTCAGGAATGACATTTTATCTGTTTTTGCAAATGAACTCTTAATTTGCTGATGAAACATTTTTGATGAGAAAATTAGTCTAGTCAACACAAGCACATACACACAAACACTCAGAATTACATCATTAACCTGCATATTAATCTTCTTCTGCTGATGAGACTGTAGGAGACACTCCATTATTCCCACATTTCTCTCTCCCCTCTCAACGTGACATGCATTATCATCTTCAATCATATCTTTCTCTCCCACACAGAAAGATCATTAGTCCTACGAGAGAACCAGAGCGATGGTGGAAGAGAGTTGAAAATGAAACACAAAGTGAAACAGAACATAGCCTTCTCAATCCTTTACATACATGATTGATGAAGCTCTCCCTCTTTGTGTGTGTGTGTGTGTGTGTGTTTCGGTGGGTGGGTGTGTGTGATGGCCACTGGATTTTCTCTGCTTCGTGCCCCACCAGACTCTATTGATCTGGCTTAACAGACATGAAAGTCGGGAAAGGAAGGGGGTGTGGAGTGTGAGTGTTGGGGTGCGAGCAGGAAAAGGAGGAAAGGTGGGTAATTCCCAGCCATGAGCCAGTTGCTGTTTGATATTTGACTTGTGGCTCAGATCAATAAGTTCTCCTGTGCTCAGTGAGAAACACACAGGCTTTCTGTCTGACTGTTTACTATCACTTCCTCCAAGGTACAGGCAAAGTCCTCAGCCACACAAACACACACACACACACACACACACATACACATACACATACACAAACAACCCCCTTCTTCACTTACTCCTTTCATCTATTAACCTTCACCTTCTCTCTCTCTTCAGGTCTCCTGCCTTCTTCTTTTTTATGCTCTTTCTCGCTCCCCTGTCATCATCCTGCCCTCTTCACTCCATTTAGTCTCCTACTCCATCATTTTTTCTTCTTCCTCCTCTCCTTCCTTTCTCAATTATCCTCTCATTCCCTCTCTCCATAACTCCATCTTCCTGTAACTCTGGTTGCACTCTATTTATCTCCCTCCCTCCTCTGTCCTACTTGTATCTTTCCCTCCCCCATCTCACCCTTATTCTTTCCATTGCTTTGACTTTTCTTCTTCTCCTCTCAAGCTCCATCTCATGCTCCCTTCAGCTTTCCCTTGTTTTGTTCTGATATTTGATGGTGACACTTTTCTTCTGTTGCAGTTGTAAGCATAGAGGACACATTGCTGACCCACACTACTTCACAGCAAAACTAAGTCACTCTCTCTCCCATATATTTGTTCCT
This sequence comes from Myripristis murdjan, assembly GCF_902150065.1. Taxonomy (NCBI): domain Eukaryota; kingdom Metazoa; phylum Chordata; class Actinopteri; order Holocentriformes; family Holocentridae; genus Myripristis; species Myripristis murdjan. The sequence goes on from NC_043989.1 coordinate 21,992,936, forward strand.
GTCCTACATCTCCTAGCATTTGTTCATTCTGTTTTATACAAACTCACTCTCACTTTTTTCTTTGCCATCTCTACATCTCCCTTTCTCTGTGTCTCCATGCCCAGACCTTGAAGTTTAATGTTTTAGCATTGTGCTCAGTCTCTGAACATTTCAAAGATAGAGGATGGATTGTAGAGGGAATATTTGAGGTCAGAATTCAACCTCTGTTCCAAACCGTTTACGCTGACTGGTTCGATATTGGCCCATGGATTCATGTTCTCTGGTGCTATCATGTATCAGTGAACCTGACTGGCTTGATAGCACCACCATCACACATCCATTATGGCTTGAAAACTCCTGGTCTGGCTCCCTCCCCACCCCATCCCCCCACCCCCACCCCGCGCTCAAGAATCTCAAATTGGAGCAATTAGGGAGTGAGTGCCTTGCTATATGATACATCACTGGTAATTTATAGGCATTTAATTTTCATGGCCCATATTTCCTGAGCTGATCAAAGCTTGCTTCTCTACCCTTAGTAGTGTTAACAGTATAGGTATATCATTGTGCATCCTGTTATATATAGGTAAGCATTAACTAGGCATTGAAATGGTGTTGTTTTTTTCTTTGCAGGCGCATCTCCACTATAATATTGTAGTGTTATTTCCTGATAATAGATTGCACTGCAGTCTGACCTGTGCATTTTCACCGCAATATACTGTATCAGCGTTGCTTTACCAGTTGCCTCGCTATCATATATGTCGTCCAGCAACAGTTTGTGTCTTTTTCAAGACAGTGGACAGTGACTAGCTCATGCACTGCTTAAAGCTTTATCTAGGATAGGCAGTCCACGTGCGTCTTTCATATGTATCCATATGTCCCTCAGTAAATGGAATTTCTTTGTCTAGCGCATCTGTCTCTGCACCTCACATGCATCTACCAAGGCAGTTTAAGTTACAATTGTGACAAGAGCAGGACTCACTTTCTGAAAATGCTTTACAACCTCTATTAAAAAAGGACAACATTATCTGTCTATCTAATAGAACTTGTCCAGTACATGGGAAAACATGCACATGTCTATCGGAGTACTACTGGTATCATGTTCTGGTTTCTAATGACAGGGAATATGAGTCCATCCAGGTTACAGTACGTCAACAGCATATGGTGCCAACTCCAAGATGGTATACATTAGTATTTTGAATACTGGTGAGATTTAATGTGCATGTAAACATCAGCAACAAGAGGCTGATAAGCTGCCAACCTGTCACCCCAGCCTGTGTTTCTTTCTCTTTTCATGTGTTGGCTTTTTTGTTCCTCCTCTCTTCCTGCCCAGTGAATTTTTTTTTTTTTTTTTTGTAGTAGAGGAGGAAGGAGAGATTGGCATCCTTACAGCTGACAGAAGGTTGGAATTCGATTTTATTACAGGAGAAAAACTTCTGATGAAAAGCTAACAATTATTGATTCAGTACAGTCCAACAATGTGTGGCATGTTACATTCATGCAGAGAAGCTGTGCTCATGCAGTATGTTTTATTGTAAAGCACTAGAGCCTGTGTTGTCTTAGGATCATATACATTGCTTTATATATTGCTTACACATTGCTATATGTATTACATGCTATTTTGTCATTCTTTTAAGTTTGCTGTTAAGTGTTGGGGGTTGTGATAATGCACCTTAAACAAATAAAACTTTTAGTTAAACTGTGCATGTCTATATTACAGCAGTCAATGCAAATTAATAGACAAAGAACCCCAAAGTAAATTGTCCTCTCATGTGATGCCATGCAATCGCATAGTATCACATGAGTCTGCGAGAAAGTTAGCCTTTCTAAACCCTGGGCTTTATACTAACAATTGCATGTCATAAAAAGTGTGCGGCAAACATAAATACTTAAATTCAAATATAGTACTGTTTTTAGCAGAATGTTCTTATGATGGTGTGACAAAGCTGACCTGGCCATGGGTAATTACATAAGGGCTGTCAGACAATAGTTTTTAAGTAAAGTAGTTCATAACAGAATGGCTTGATTAGGGGGAATTTAACACAAAGAAAAAAAATGTGCCTTGTAATATTCTTTTTTTCAAATCAAAAGAAGTACAGTGAAGACTAAATTCTCACAACTTCTCACAAGTAAATCGAATTTCATGTCCGTTTACTTGTCTTCCACAAGAAAATAGCTGTCACAGCAGGATATTTGTAACATTTTTGGTTTTCTAAAGAAAAATGTAATCTTCATCATTCCATTGCACTGCACATTGAAAAACAAGCTCTTTATGGCCCTCTGAGTAATAACAAATTGAACTTTACTAAAAAAAAAAAAAAAAAAAACGCCATCACAGCAGTTATGTTTGACATTATGGTGGAAGCGCAAACTCAGAGTACTTAAGTGACACTTAAATTCCACTCGTCACAAGGTTCATATTATATTACTGTTGATTTGTCAACAGTAATATGCCGCCATCTGGGAGTCTTTTAACATGAAAAGGACCATTCATTATTGCAGAGGTGTCCTTTTTCTCTGTTGCTGCAATTTTAATCACACAGTGTGGATGTACAACCACCAGACTGCAGAAAGCACAGGTGTTTGCTAACCGCACTTCCGGTGCACTAAAGGGAGAAAATAAAAAAACATGCAAAATGTAGTTATTGAAAAAAAAAATACTAATAAGAATTATAGCAACGTATAATGTGCCCAAAATTCATTGCATGTGATTAACTTGTTAATGGTGACAGCCCTAAAATAATTAAAAACTTTTATCGAGACATTGTAATTGCATGTGGTATGTGTGCGTGTTTAATGACAGAGGTGCACCTGTTGGTGCTAGTAGTTCCTGAAAAGTGTTTCATTGCAGCATGGATTGTGCCTCTTGTCCAATAGATTAAACTGTATCCCGTATGTGATTATAGGCTGTGAAATTCAAAACACAACAACAAAAATGAACTGTCAGTGCCAGATGGGCAGCATGCCTACACTGCTAATGTTTTGCTGACTGCCGAAAAATTGGTTCATACTTTTTTATAGCAAGTAATCGACTGCTTTCTTGTCAGATGAATCAGTGATTTGTACACAGTGACAGGCGTGGATGACTGAAGAGTTTGGGGACACCGTGATGACCCTGTCATGGCAAAAATAAGAGAGAATAAGATAGAGGAATAGTTTGTGTGTGTTTGTGTGTATGTGTGTTTCCCTGTAATATCTTGGGTAGAGAGGTTATTTCAGTCTGTGTGTAATCTTTACGGCAGAGAGGTTATTTACTTGTGTGATACTAATCTATGATATCTAACACACAGGGGATTCATAGCGCTGATAACACGTCCTGCTGGACTCCATCACCCTCCACTCATCTGGCTCTCTCATTTACACTCTCAGTTTCTGTCATTCGCTATATGTCTAAAAGAGCAAAGTGGTATTTATTGCAATGTTAATATTTTCTACATCTATAAAATCATGACTACACTTCTGAGTGATTTCACTTTGAGGATTTGTTATGAATGAGATTCATGGCCTTGGGGCTTGCCAAACCCTTTAAGACCACATTGTGTAATTTTTCAGACAAGGTTTTTAAATTGTGCTATTTTTCTGCTGAAAAGGCGATAGAAGGTTTTTCATTAGACATAACTGATTTGAGTTGTGTGGCATGTTAATCTCAGTTAATAATTGTCAAAGACACTTGCATCCCTTAGTTTTAAGGGTTTATATTTAGTTCCTTTGGTCAAGCCCTTGCCACTGACCCACCTTTCCACCCAAGGAGTTAACAGTGAAGTGATGCACCGTGTGACCCGTGTAACCTCTCTGTTGCCTTTGTAGTGGCTCTGGTGTTGGTAGCATGTCTGACTTCTTTAAGCCTGGCTGATCCTGCTGTGGAGCTGAAAGACAGAGAGACAGTTAACAGGCCATTTTGTTCCTGTGTACCATGTCCAACTGTCTGTCTGCCTCTCAGTACATGAGTGTTTTCAACCACAGCTTTCTGACTCATTGACCAACAAAAGGACCTCTGACACAGGCAGCTGTGTTGTGTCTGTCCAGAGCAATTTGGGTCACACTGAAAAAGAATTATGAGTCGTCCCTCCAATGCAAAATCTAGAGACCTGTGATGTTGGGAGTGGGATTGAAAAAGGAAGCAGTCAGAGAAATAGAGCAAAGTCAGAGTAGTGAGTGTCAAAGTGAACAAAAGAAGTGCTTGAATCCTTTGTGTCCATAGAAGAATGTAGGAAGAAGGAGGTGGAGGAAAGGAAACACAGAGTTGTCAGAGGAAGAAACTGGAAAAGAGAGAAAGAGATGAGAATAATAAAGCGAGCAAGAGACCAAGATGTGTGCCTCAGTCTTAAGTTTGAAGGGTAGGTTTCTGTCGGAGAGCAGATGACTGATAAAAGAGAAAGTGATGGAGGGAGAAGAGAAAGCAGTGGAGGAGAATAATCCAGCAATAGAGAAAAAAGAGAAGTAGTAGTAGGAAAAGCGAAAACCACTGAACTGACAGTGTGAGGGAGTGCTTGTGGACGCAAAGCAAGAAAAGCAGAACACTTTATGGAAGACAGAGATGGAAGATTGTGAAGTTTATGTGGAGCAAAATAGTCAGTATTTTACTGTTGGGATCCTTCCCCACTGTTCTAGGCACTTTACCTGCAGAAATGAATAACACATTGAAATCTTTCAGGTTCTAACACATGTACACACACAGACACACAAACACTCCTCCACGTGATTCCAGCAGAAATATTCATGGCAATATGTTATTTTCCTACAATCTCTCAGGGTAGCCACAGTCCAGGGGTGGGGAACAATGGAGGGCTAAGAGCCTGCAGGTTTTCATTCAAACAAAAAATCAGAAGATTTCACTGATTAGTTCCTCCTCCGTATTGAAGGTGAAATAAGTAATAGAGTTTGGTAGGAATGAAAACCTGCAGAGACTTTGCCCTACTTGGCACATGGTTTCCCACCCCTGCTCCAGATTGTCACCTGGCTTCTGTTGCTTTGCAGTGGCTGCAACAACCTAACATTTGTCTTCATATTCTCAGATCATAACTGAAATACAGGTAACTCACACGACTGTATATACTTGCGCAGCTTTCTGTGAATACAAGTATTTATTTGTAGCCCTGCACCCTGCTAATTTTATACCAACAAACTGAATGCATTTCTCACAGCTTGTATAACTTGTAGGTTGGATCTAAGTCTAAGTGTAACTATACATTGTTTTAATGGACGTTTGGTTGATAGGTAATTACAAGTTTTCTGGCCGAGATAAAAAAAAAAAAAAAAAGAACTGACAAGCAGATCATTCAGTGTTAGCTAAATCAAATCAAAATTTTAAGACCTTGGCCAACTATATTAGTCTCCAAAAGAGCCAAAACAATGAAATGGTCAGATTGCTACACTTAAAACTGCAATGTCATGATGTATTCAACAAACAGTATATTTAACAAGCAAAGACAGGCATCGGGGAAAAGCAAAAAAAAAAAAAAAAAAACAGCTTTCTATTTGTGATCAGTGTTAACACAAATGCACTTGAACCCTAACCATATTTAAGAAATATAAGGATGTTTGTAGGAAAGAAATGTTTTTGTAATTTTATTCATTCATTTATTCATTCATTCATTTATCTATTTTTACTGAGATCAGGGTGTGCTGCACACTGGCAGCACTTTTGTAACAGCTTACCATAATATAAGAGACAGGAGTGACCTTTTCTGCATCACCTAAATGTCCATGTTTCATGGTTTTTATTGTATTCAACTTCTCTGCTTCACTGACATCTCTTTATTTGATCACTAGGTGTTGGATTCATCAATTACTCTGTGCTGTGTACTTTGCTTTGGCAACATTAGAGTTCTCCCTTAATGAGCAATGATGCATTTTGAAAATAACAGATGTATGGCGCATGGTCAACCCTCACACACGTGAATACACATTTTATTCATCTGCACATTCTTCATACTCAAGGATAGATTATATTTTATTTTCACAATGTTTGGTCAGCAATGTAATTGATTGCAAGATTCACCCCATTATCATCTCAGACCATGCTCCTCTGTCCACTCTTTTTGTTCTAAATGTAACTAATAACAAAATGAAGCAATGGAGATTTAACAATTCTCTACTGAAAGAACATCACTTTGTATCTCTGATTGAGGAAAGAACGCGAGAATTTATCAGTATTAACCTAACATCTGTTGAATCTGTTCAAATTGTGTGGGAGGCCTATAAGGCATCGTGTAGGGGTTGGATCATAGGTTATGCATCGGCTAAGAAAAAAGAGAAAATGGCTAAGAAGCAGAGTCTAATTAATGAACTGAAAGACCTTGAATCTAAGCATATGTCAAACCCCACTAATGCAGTGTTAAAAAAATCACTTGATGTAATTAAAACAGAACTTAAAGCAATCTTACATGAGGAAAATGCATTCGCTTTATACCAGCTCCGTCGTAAATATTATGAGTCAGGAGATAAGGCTGGCAAGATGCTCGCACTCAGACTCAAACAGCAACAAAATCGGCAGGCAATATCAAGCATATACAATGTAAATGGCTCCCTTGTTAGTGATCAGCTGGAAGTTAATCAAGCATTTACTAAATTCTACAGCGCATTATACCAAACAGAATGTTCTGTGGGTGAAGAGGAAATGGAGCACTTTCTCAAAGATATTCAACTCCCAACCCTATCCAGTGATGAAAAAGACTCACTAGATAATCCAATTTTGGAAAATGAAATTCAACAGGCTATTAAATCATTACCTACTGGAAAGTGTTGTGGAGATGATGGCTATAGCAGTGAATTCTTTAAGTGCTTCCATGGCACTCTTACACCCCTCTTGACACTGTTATTTAATGACATTGTATCGAAGCAATCTATGCCTTTAACCATGCGGCAAGCATCTATATCTTTGATACCAAAGCCAGGCAAAGACAACCTCCAAATGGGCAATTATAGGCCACTGAGCATCCTTAACACGGACTATAAAATATTTGCCAAGGTCCTCGCTATGAGAATTGAAAAGGTCATTCCCTCTCTGGTTCACGTTGACCAGGCTGGGTTTATAAAGGGCCGCTATGCCTCTAATAACATGAGGAGGCTGATTCAGGTCATTTGCGAGGTGGAGACCTCTCAGCATCCGGCGATAGCAGTGTCGTTGGATGCTGAGAAGGCCTTTGACCGAGTGGAATGGAAATACCTGTTCTATGTACTTCCCAAGTACGGTTTTGGCCCAGTGATTATGAACTGGATCAGGGCACTGTACCATAAACCAACTGCCACTGTAAGAACAAATGGTATCAAGTCCAATCCCTTTGAACTCCATCGCTCCACTCGCCAAGGCTGTAATGTGAGCCCCTTAATTTTCATCTTGGCACTTGAACCTTTAGCATGTGCAATAAGAGCACATAAGGAGATATATGGCATTACAATCTGTGATTATGAATACAAGGCCAACCTTTTTGCGGATGACATTTTATTGACGTTATCGAAACCAAACTACTCTATCCCACAGGTATTAAACCTTATAGATAATTTTGGTAAATTTTCGGGTTATAGAGTCAATTACAATAAAAGTGAAGCCATCCCCCTTAACAACTTAACTTTTCAATCTCACCTAGGTTCTGCCCCCTTTAGCTGGAAACCAAAAGGAATGAAATACCTGGGAATCAAGATCCAGGCCCCTATTGATAAATTGGTTGAAATAAATGCCCCAGACTTACTGAAGACCATAAGGGATGACACCAAGAGATGGGCTGTGTTGCCACTATCTCTGTGGGGCAGGTCGGAAGTGATCAAGATGAACTTGTTACCCAGGCTGACCTTTTTGATGTCCTCTATCCCTCTTAAGTTCCCCCCTAGCTGGTTTAAGGAAATCAACAAAATATTTTCTGGATTTCTTTGGAATTATAAGAAACCCAGGATTAGTCAGAAAAAGCTAAAGAACCCACGGCCCAGTGGTGGAATAGGGTTACCAGATATTTATCAGTATTATATTGCATACAATGCACGATACCCCTTGCAGTGGGCATATAATAGAAACAGAGAGGTCGGCAGCTGTGAATGGTTAGAAGAACAATTGATATCAAAGCACAGTAGGGATTTAACTCTTTCAAATTTATGGTACAACCCTTCCAAATCTAGACTTAATAACCCACTATTGAAGTTCTCATGTGAAATAGTGACTATTTTACATAAGTGCCTGTCTATCAGTGGATACTCTCTACCCTCTTGTCCACTATGGCATAATCCTTTGTTTACAGCAGGTGGTAAAACTCTCAAGGACAAGACGTGGCAACAGCATAACCTAAATCAGTTGGGACAAATTGTAGATAATGGGGAAATTATAACTTTCAATAACATCAAAATACAATATGGGTTGACTGATGTAAACTTCTTAACTTATAATCAAATTTACTCCATCATTAAATCATTATTGTCTAGAGGTATAGAACTAGGGACACACAGAGAAATGGAGAACAAACTAATAGCAGCCACAAAAAGAAAAGGCATTGTGTCTACTTTGTATAAGCTTCTCTCTGCAGCGAACCCTTGTATGACTTTTCAAACCAAATGCCAATGGGAACGTGACATGGGTCTGCCTATCTCCGAAGCACAATGGAAGACAGCACTTAGAAACAGTACAACCATTTCAAAATGTGTTAGATATAAATTAATTCAGTTAAAAACAATTCATAGGGCCTACCTGACTCCGGGAACAATGAATAAGATTGATCCGTCTGTATCTACTATGTGCTGGCATGGTTGTGATTCGGAAGGCACTCTCATGCACATGTTATGGAATTGCCCTGCTGTCAAAAAGTTCTGGTCTGACATTGTAAATGAACTCACTTCTGTGCTGAACATTGAAATCGAACTTTGTCCAATTTCCTGCCTGCTTGGAGTTGAGATGGATAGGATACAAGCAACAAGAACAATACATTACATCCTCTCACTCGCATTCATGGTGGCTAAAAGGACTATCCTTATTAACTGGAAGGAACGCAAGCAGAATTGTTTCAATATAGAGAACTGGCGAAATGACTTCATGGACATCCTCGCCATGGAACAGGCTGCCCTTTCTCTGGACTATAGGGAAAGGCCTTCCGCCTTACAAGGCCCCTGGGACTTTGTGAGAGGCCTCTTGACTTGAACATTACGCCATCTGGGTGTGCGCGTGCGCCTGGCTGCCCTCTCACTGCCGATGCCTAGACGGCAGGGGTGGGTCTGGGTACAGGAACTGAACATCTACCGGCCCAGGCTCACCTCTGCCGGTGGAGGGTGTAGGTGAGTGACCGTGGGTAGCCGGGGTTCCATGCCCCCCTTTATGTGACTTTTTGTATACTCGACTATCATCCTTTTAACTGCTGCTTACATCCCCCGGTTTCCCTTTGTCTTTGTCTTGTTTGATATGTCTTGTTTGTTTGTTATTATTATTATGAAAAATGAATAAAATCTGAATATCAAAAAAAAAAAGAAAATAAGAGGGAGTTTGAAGTTTCCGGAGTCTTGTTTAAGTGCTGAATACTCAGAAACCATATCCACTAATTTGTTTTGGACCTCTGGATAAATAACAGATGACAAATGTTTCAAATCATTGTTAAAAAGTCAGTTTGTAGCATTTTGTTGAATGGATCTGGTAAAGAGACATAATCGTGTCAGGTTATTTATTTTTTTTTCCAAATGCTGTCTTTGTTCTGATGCAGACAGACTCAAAAAGTGTTGCCTTGTCATTTATAACAACTCAGCACTAGCAAGCTAGTTACTGCAGTCTTAGAAGTGATGCGGTGGATGTTTATTAGGAATAGTGCCAGTCTTGCATGCAAACTTTTGTGTTATTGTTTTGATCATGAAATTTCCTTTGAAACGGTCTAGTGGCATTTGAGTATGAATACATTTCTATCTGACAGAGGGAGACTGGTGTAGAATGTTTTGCTAAGCAGCCAAAAAGACTGAGATTGATCAGCAGAGATGAGAAAGAGAGGAGCTTCCTGTTCTGTTTGCATGTCACAGTTTCCCACTATTCAGAACAGTGACAATATAATGTCAGTGCCAGCTGTAACCATGAGCACAGCAAATATCTGCAACAGTGCTGATTTGCTGTGATCGTTTGAAGAAGGACAAAATGGAAAGACAAACCTTTTGAAGTATGGCATCAACATGTGATGTTTAAAAAATATCTCACTCGAGGTCATGCTATAATACTGACTATCAGCACAGCTCATTCATGTCTTGCCAAGTGCCAAAGATAATCCTTTTTTATACAACTTTTCTACAAACAGTGTCTTTTATCAAGTAACAGTAATATGCAACCACAGATTTTGATTTATTCATTTATTTCATCAATTTTCGGTCCACCAATACAAAAAGTTGCCCTCAACATTCCGTCACAAAGTGTTGGCTATCATTGTGACCTTTAACTGCCCTACTTTGAATCTCAGCCAGCCACACCTACATCTGCACCTACACCTGCACCTACACTAACACACATACACACACACACACACAGAGAGAGAGAGAGAGAGAGAGAGAGAGAGAGACCCTCTCAAGTGGCTTCTTAATATAGAATATTGTTTTATGTTCACCTTGAGGACCATCTGGAATTACAAATACACCAATCGATGGTTGTGTGCATGTCTGAGTGAGAGTGTGTTTTATATGGCCCTGCAGTGTGTGTGTGTGTGTGTGTGTGTGTGTGTGTGTGTATTGTTTTTGCCTTATTTATGATACCCAAGCTAAGGCTAAGCTGCAGAGGTATGAATGTGTTACAATCCATCACAACACTATAGCAATATCACACCACCCATCTCCCATCCCAGGGTGACTCCTATGTTTTCTTCACCTGCTGCCATTCCTATCGGTTTATCACCCAATGCTGCTGATCAAAAGAAACTTTTTTATCACACTGGGAGACACACACACACACACACACACACACACACAAACACAGTGTGCTCTTCAGATATAATTGTCAGATTGTGTTCCTATGGTAACAGTCCAGAGATTGTGTTTGTTATCATCCCTCTATGGTAACAGAAAGGGGAGAGTTTGGTGAAAAAGAGAGATTGCACACAGAGGAAAAGTGAAGATGAGAAATTAAATCAAAGTTTGATAGGAGCAGGAGGATTTTTTTTAACTGAAGACAGCATAGGATTGATCCCCCCCTCCTCATTATTTTATGTGTGGGTGTGTGTGTGTGTGTGTGTGTGTCTAGCCTGCAGCGACACAGAGCTCCACAGCCTGGCCTCCAGACTGAAGGACTGGTTCGGAGTTCTGCACTTTGATGCCAACAGAGACCTCAAATCCTCCGACTTTGATGCTGCCACAGGCCGTAAGTGCATTAACTCTCTGTATGGCTTTTAGTGCAAGTGTGAACGTGAGAGTGTGATTAAAAGAAATTGTGTCTGTTTGTTTCTATGTGCTACTTTATCTGTTCAAACTCCACATAAGTATAGCTATCAGACAGTGTAATGGTGACAACAGTATTTCTGTATTCTGTGTAATGTATCACACACACACACACACACACACACACACAGTCACCGTTAGATTTCAGTCATTAAGTCAAATTTTGAACACCGAAATTCTATCAAGTGTTTGACAAATGGTGGCATCTTCTTGTGTTACAGTTAAAAACTATAGTTAAAAACATCTGACATTTGCACATAAACATCTGCCAACAGAATTCAGCACCACGGACAGCACTTCACACTGTACCCACCACTGGTTGTCCACAATAATGGTAGGCCTTGTTCAGACTGCCAGCCCAAATCTGATTTTTGGCATATCCAAATTGGGGTCAAATTGATTTTATTAAGTATGACCAGTAAAAAAACAAAAAAACAAAACAAAAAACATGGAATCCAGTTTCTGCAAAGGAACTTTGAGCCACATTTCTAAATGGTTTGAAATGCAGTTCAAATCAGATTTCTACATACGTGTCTGATGTTCATTTGACTCCTTTGGTCAAAAACAGTTTTTAATCCATCCTAAACATTACTCACCTCATGACACATGACAGTAACATCATATCCAGAGTGCCAGAAATGGAAAAAATGCAGAGCTTGGACTGCCATAACTGCAGTATGAAACATTGCTGCATACAGCAGTCTTCTTCATTATGATATGTTCTGCTGCAACAGAGGAATTCTGCACTGTGACTTGAGAAATAAATGTCAGGAAGCCAAGGATGATGCATGTGATTCTATTTCTGCAGCTTTTTGTTTTGCTTCTGCATTTGAAAAACTGTCAGTTATATAATTTCCACAGCAACCCATGCAGATAGCTTAATGCTGAACACACAAATCCAACCTGATCACTAGCAAATAACCATGTGGACAGTGAATCCAAAAGAAATAATTTGCCTGCAGTCTGAACAAGGCACTAATCAAGGAAATTCACACTCAACCCTCTCTCTCTCTCCCCCTCTCTCTCTCTCTCCACCCCACCCCCAGGCTTTGACACCAGCATCTTGCCCATATGTAAAGACTCACTGGGCTGGATGTTCAACAAGCTGGACATGAACTTTGACCTCTTACTGGACCAATCAGAGCTGAGCGCCATCTACCTGGACAAGTATGAGCTGTGCATGAAGCCCCTCTTCAACTCCTGTGACTCCTTCAAAGACGGCAAACTGTCCAACAATGAGTGGTGCTACTGCTTCCAGAAGCCCAAGGGTGAGGGAGTGAGGCAGCGAAAGAGGGAGGGTGGGAGGGAAAAAGAAAGGGAAAGAGGGAAAGGAGGGCATGATGTAGAAAAGGAGTTGAGTGATTGTACTGTTTCGTGCTGCCTGACAGGGAGACTAAAGTGGAAAGAGTGACAGAACAAAGGGACAGAGGGGCTCTTGAAGGAAAGCGGTAGAGAGAAGCAGGGAAAGCACAAGAAATGAAGGAAAATAGATGGGCAAAGACAGACTGTTGTAAAGAGGAAATCTGAAGAGAAAGAGGGTTGTTAGAGGATAAATTGAGTGGCGAGACTCATGTAAGGATGGAGAGGATGACTAAGTGGAATGATGCTGAGGTCAGGGGAAGAATTTTAAAATGAAGACTGAAATGAGTGAAAGAGTGTTATTTTTTTATTTATTTATTTTAAAACAGTCTTTGTGTTTTTCTCTTCTTAGGATTGCCTTGCCAAAATGAGAAGAGCAGGCTGACTCAGAGTCCACAGAAGATCCTCATAGGTCAGTCTGACTGCGTGACAGCCATCAAATCACACACCCATGTCCAAGGACAGATCGCCAACTTTGGCACTTACACACACTCACACACTTGAACAATATGATAAATATCAGGTTAACATTTCACAGAGGGTCAAGAAAGAAAAAGGAATCAATTACACACATAGTTTTACACACAGTGTTACACACACACCCACACATGTTTGACATCTTTTATACAAATCCTCTGTCACTATCGACCACAGTCATTTATTACTAAGTATATTAGTGTTGTGGCTCACAACAAAACACAGCTTGAGAAATGGGCTTTGACTGGGTCACATGAAAGTGTTTATTTGTGCGTGTGTTTGTGTGCGTGTGTGTGTGTGCGCGTGTGTGTGTGTGTGTGTGTGTTATTGATAGTGACTGGTCTCCTTTGAGCAGGATGTATGGCTGTTGTCCTACAGCCTTCACAGCGGTAATTGATTGCAGGTCTCAGCCTGTGAATACACAAGAACTTTGGTCACGATTACAGGAGAGATGACTTTTCCTGCATCTGACTATAGAACAGAATGGTTTGACTTTCCTTCTCCTGTTCCTTGCCTTCTTCCCTTATTTCCTGTCTCTCTCTCCACCCCCCACACCCCCACACCCCACCCCTCTCTCGATCTCTCTCTATTTCTCTTTATCTCTCTCTCTAGGTTCCTATATCCCTCAATGTACTGATGATGGCTACTTCAAGCCAACCCAGTGCCATGGCAGCACTGGTCAGTGTTGGTGTGTGGACAAATATGGTAACGAGATCGCCGGCTCGAGAAAACACAGCAACCCCAACTGTGGTAAGAAGATAGCACACACAAACAGTCACACACTGACTCCAGCCACGCAAAGCATCTCTTTAAATTACCCGCTAATACACTAACCTTGCACAGCTGATGTCATAAGTTCATTTTCTGTTGACTTACGAAACCATCTTGCCACATTCTAGTTTAATATTTTTGTAGCCAGTGAACGGTTTGAACCCAGCGGTGCCCAGACTCTGTTTCCTGTAGTGAACAAAAAAAACTAAATCATAGTGTGGCTGTGTCAGGCTACTAATACACTACTTTCACTAGCACACACACTGTCACAGATATGTGAATTTTTTGCACATTAGTCGAGTACCACCACAGATCAGCTTTTCTAACTTGGAAATATCCCCATTTGTGCCCTTGGCAAAATTGACTGTCTTTCAGAATTAACTCCTAGATCCACATGGAGGGCTATGAAACTGTCCTCTTTCTGCCTTTGTTATTTTGGCTACTGGAGAGTGCCTGCAGAGCCTCTTTTTTGATGTAATACTGAAGCATGAGCAACATCACAGTCACAAATTCGCTCTCTGACAGATACACAGCCAGACCAAAAAACGGGGATGTGTGGGCAGCACAACAATGAGTATTTAATTTTTTTTTGTTGTCACATTTGTGCTTGTGTGTGTGTCTATATTGGGACTGCTTCAGAGTGGGTCTGTGTAGAAGAGAGCTAATTGTCAGCGACAGTTCAGGCCTCAGGGAGACAGTGTCACATCTTCCCCAGCAAGTGGAAGCCAAGTATTTCTCAAGTCAGGGAATATCTTTGTCTGTGAAACCTGATATGTGTCTGTTTGATTGTCTCTCTGCCTTTGGATTCAACCTTTCATATATATGTATTTTCCCAGAGGAGATAATAGGTTATGCATGTGGTAAAATATAAGAATCCTTACTACCAAGGGCTGTCTGCCAGACTGTGTCAATCAGTTATCTGTCACCTGTCTTGTCTGTGTTTGTCTGCAGATGAGGAGCAGGAGACCTCAGGGGATTTTGGCAGTGGTGGTGCAGTCATTCTCCATGACAGTCAGGAGGAGGACCCATTACAGAGTGGGCGGGGCAAACAGAAACAGAGGTGGAGTTGGATCCATCCCCGAGGAGCCATCGATGATGATGAGGACCAAGAGGAGGACAAGGACGATGAAACTGGCTATGTCTGGTAGCTCCACCTCATCTACTCTGCCATTAGCAAACTTCTGCTCACTCAGCACAGATCTGAAGCCATTCCAGCATGCGCACACATTTAAGGGTGCCCAGTACTCTCCCATTCATATAAAGGGTGGACACCAGCGAAGGCGGGAAGTATTGCCATAATCAACGGCATAAATAGTGGCAGCAGCAAAAGAAAGAAGGGAAGAGAGAAAAAACTCACCCACAATAACATATGCAGTATGAAGAGGAGCATCACTGCCACTGAAAGCAATTGGTACCTAATATTCATGTTGTTAACTCCAGTAAACATAAACAATACATGACTTTCTTGTGAGCTCTGCAGAAGAACAAATCATATTTTGCCAAGTAACAATAATGAAATGTAGACTTTCACATTTTGAATCTTTCTTTCTATATGTTTGGCCATTGTAGAGTTTACTGGTCAGACTGTCCTCCATCAGATGGCTTTCTGTTTTGGTTGTTTGTTTCAGTTTTGATTCTGAGTGGATAGGTCATGAATCTGCAGCCATGAGAACACATTTTAAATAGAACAGGGTGTGCATGCCAGAGCCCATCCCTAGCAATGTTTAGTTGTCACCAATAAGAGGCTTCAAATCAGTTAGTGACCAGTTTCTAGGCCTTGCCACATAGCAGGAGTCCAGCAATTAGTGCAAACTCCACGTAGCCAGTACACTTCTGCCAAACGGGGAAACCCTTAAACGAGTGCGCCCAGTGTCCTGCCCTTTGTCCTGCCCTCTGCCTCTTGCACCAAGCCATTGGTCCAACACTCAGTTCAAGAACTTGTTATTATAATTCCTGTCTCACTCTTCAGTCTCTCTCTCCTGGATCAACAACCATGTCTCTCCACCATCCGAGAACAGAGACTCTTTTAGATTCCAACAAAGATTGTTGAATGTCTTTGACAGTTCGACTCGCCTTGTCCTCTCCCTTCATCTTGGACCTGACAACATGAACTTTCTCTTTTCTTTTGTTTTTTTTTTTCTCCCTGCCATTCTCTTGGTTTGTCTCAAATTCTGTCTGTCATGTATCTCAGTGTGTCCATATCAGAGCCTCTGGTATGTCTGTATGTCTGTAATTTCCTAGTGGATTGTAAATTATGTAATTGTTGATCTTGAATGTCCCAGAAAGGAAACAGAGGAAGGAGAAAGATTTGAGACACTTTGTCCTTTCCCACTGAAACTGACATTTGGCTGATCAGCTCAAGTTTGTAGATTAAATTCATCTTGAAAGAAGGAAAACAGCATGTTTTGTTAAGGACAGTGACGCTGTTTTGGCTTCTATTGTACATTGCTGCTCTTGCAGTGCTGTCTAGAGTCTCATTTCTTCTTCTCCCAAGCTCAGGGGGTAGAAAGTAGATGTCTTTGCAGAAGATATTAAACATGCCACTTAAAAAAAGAGTAATGTTTCTGTCAAACTCAAAGTGTAAAATTATTTATGCAATGAAACACCAAATCAAAATTAATTTATTTTTCTAGTTTTTGTGTTTTCAGTTCAGAGTATGGCCAAAATCTCTCTAGTGTAAATAGAAAAGCCCGCCATCAGTTCCCCCCGTTTTCCAGGCTTTGATAAAGCACCCTTTGCTTTTAGTCACAGACCTAAAGGGAAACAACAGGAACAGCACTTATCTCTTGGCTTTGAAAAAAAAAAAAAGCACAGAAGCAGCAGAAAAGAGCCTAAAAGCCTAATGAGGGATGTTTGGGGGGGGAAATCATGTGTCTTTAGCCTAGGACCTTCAGTGACTGACTTCTTGTGAGTTCAACACTCACTCTAGAGTCTGCTGAGGGTCTAAATAATCTTAATAGTCTTGTTTTCATACATTATTCAGGAAAGCAACAAGATGTGTCCCTTTGGGTTCTATTATAACTATCCAAAACAGATGAGAAGGAGAATCTGTTGGCTCCCAGTAGACCCAGTTATAAGGAGCATTATATTTAGCTTGGGATAACTAATGCAGTACAAACATGCGAATGTTTAATCTCATTACACTTTCGTAAACAAACTGCTATCCAACAGGTCATGGTGCATGTTTTCAGAGAAGAGAATCTAAGGCACCATCTGCAATAATCTGTTTGTTATTGGATTCATGCTGTTAAGATCACGTCAGTGCAGTTTGTCTGCTGATAGTACACTCATTATGAACAACACAGGCGCAAAGAGTGTTTAAGAGTATTTTAGTAGAAATGCTGTCAGAGCAACACAATTAAGCCGGCCTCTTAAGGAATAGTAGATTGCTTGAAAATAGTAGACTACAGAAATCATTAAGATTTTATAAACGTCCCACAATTGATTTGATTAATTGGAAAGGTGCTTTGCAGTATTCAAATGCAAGAATAGTATCTATTAGCTATGAGATTAGCTATAACCACTTACTAGCCACCTGAGATTGACAATCTGTCTGGTTGTTCTTTCCTTTAGAGCCAGTCAGGCAGAAATGAAGCTCTCATGCACATGTTAGTTACAGACACAAAGCCCATTTAAAAAAAATAAATAAATAAAAAATATCACACACCACTGCTCACTTTCCAACATTTCTCCTTCTCCTGTGTCTCACGCTTTTCCCTCAGACATGTACAAGTACAAGCTCATTTAATCATTCCTGTTTTTACCCTCCTCTCTAACCTTCCCTCCAGCTTCATCTCCCAACAAGGGATGTGTCTGAGCTAAATCTGCTGCGAGGGTGTTCCCTTTCCCCTGAGTCACTTCCTTTGATTTCTCTTTTCCTTTTCTATAATCAAACGTCAAACCCTGACTTTTTAGAGACACATGCAGACATCTAAATTCACACTGTAACATTGTGAAGTGTGCATAAGCTTATTTCTTGCTGTTAAATCCATTTTCTCTCTTCTTGGTGCTGCAGTTAACCCCAGCCTTCCATTTGCCCTGTTATGATGTCATAAGAGAGCCTTGCTCTGTTCTGCAGACACAGCTGTCCCTCTCCTGCCTGGCTGCTTATTTAAAGGGCAGAATACCCTTTTTACCAGTGTTAAGCCCTGTGTTGCTCAAACATTAATGGGAGCACAATGAGCTCAGATACTCCGAATCTCTCCCTCTTATCCGAAGCAGTGACTAAACCATCCTCAGACACACTGATAAACAAACACATAGGCGTTATACACAAACTTAAATGGCCATATTTGCGAGTCTTATTTGTTAGTTCTATATATTTTTTACTTTTAAAAAGAAATTAATGATATTTAAGCAATGTAATATAATGTAATTGCCATGTGGCATTGTCCATTTGCATTTAAATAGACTGAGGTGTGTAAAGGTCATTGTCACTTATTGTAGCTGGAGTCCTGTAGCCCTCGCCATAGGAGCATAGTTTAGTGAGATTTTCACTGTCTTTTATTTTTTGTTTTGTTTTTTGTTTTTCTCCTTTTGGATTTCTAATGCAATGTTGATGTTATGGGCTGAAAATGTCTTGATTTTACTGTGACAGTTCCACAATGTTTGTCTGAATAAATTTAGGTCTGTTTGTCCCTCATACTATCTCTGTGTGGTGTCCTCATTTCAGTGGCTCCATTTTCTCCTCAGCGTGCATGTACGGGCAGCAGATGCAAGCGCAAGAACAGACACATGCAGCCGACACACTTGCATACAGGTCGTATACATTCACATATGCATGTTCTTGCAGAAACACATGGCAGAGCATAGAATGTTTAGTATGACGTGCATATATATTCATAAATTTATGCAAAAGTGAGTGAGTCATGCATTTATGACGGAGTTTTACCAACTCCACACATTATTGTGCTCAGAGGCATTTATGCTTAACCCAAATGGCTGTCTGACTTCTGATCAGTGCCATCACCATCCGTCAAAGCAAGCTCGCTTCGCCAGACACGCCTTTGTCTTCATTTAATACGCTGTATTAAATCCATTGATCTGATAATGCCCTTTCTGTAGTCAATCTGATTAATGCAGCCAGCAGAAAATCAATTTTCCACTATCTCCCTGCCTTGCTCCATCCCCCTTTTCCTCTCTTCCTTTCTCTATCAGTCTATCTGTGAAGCTGATGGTGGTGGCTCTGATGTAATGATTTCAGACTGGTTTAACGCTGTGCCGCAAGTGATGGCATGGATTACCGTGTACACTGGACTGACTCACTGGTATGAAAACTTTGATTTTCCTGGAATATGTGTGTGTGTATGTGTGCACATGTCAGTTAGACATAGAGCCAGGGAAAGCCAAGGCCCTGGTCTTTCTCCGGTGCTCAGTGACTGTCACAAAACATGAATATTTCACAATGAATCAGACAGGGTAGTCTCCATAAAGGTGTCACCAAAACAAGTCCCACTACAGTGAATGGTTCTGTACTGGTGTGCGATACTCCATCTGGAATGTGATCATCATAAACGATGACAAAATATTCGTTATTTCCTTCATTATTTACTTCTTTTGGATGGGAGTACTGTACACCAGAATGGTAATGACCATAACTGCAAGGCATAGTAGTCAGACAATGTTAGGTCTACACAAAAAACATATGATCACGGTTGACAGTTATTTCATAACAAAAAGTAGTATAGAATGATAATGTTTGCGACTGCCAGCACTGACTGACTTTTTTTTTTTAAAGGGTAACTCAACACTAAATCACAAACAGAGAAAACTTCTACTGCACTGCCCTCTGCACTGCCCTCTGCATTTCGTTGCTCTGTACTGACATGTGCAATGACAATAAAGTTGAATCTAATCTAATCTAATCTAATCTCGTGGGATTGAATCTTTCAGGCATGGTACATCTCTGGCCACACCCAGTGATGTGGCATCAGGTATTTTTAGCAACTGTCAGTGGTAAAATACCTGCAGATTTGTTAGTCACAGAAGTAGAACATTATCAGGTTGGTGTTTCAACCAAAAATTCAAATTTGCAAATTCACTATATGTTCTGAAATCTTAAATACCCACACATGATTTACAAGATGGTTTGTTGCAGTATAAATGTGTGTAAACTATATTAAATGGGTCAAATATTCAAAATCACACATAATGGTCCTTTAAGAACTGAGTGGACCCATCGTTATAGAATTATCATCACAAGTTGTTTGGGTTTTTTTTTTCTCTCTCTTTTATTGTGGTAGTATCCATAAGGTCTAAACCATTACATGCACAACTGCAATGTCATGATGTTTTAAATGTGCATGTTAATTCATGAACACACATGCAGTGGTGGAAAAAAGTTTTCAGACACCCCATGCATTTGTGAAAAATTGCATTAAGAATCACTCTTAGGTCTTCAAGTGCAATTTCTTTTAGTACAGTCACAGCCAAAATACTAAACAAATCCTAAAAAAGCCATTAAAAACTTAAAATTGATTGGTTCCAAAAAATACATAAGAATTTTTGAGTACTGGGTCATTTTGGTACCAGTGATGAAGGTCGTTCTTTTATTAAAAGACACAATTTTTGTTGCCAAGTTTCGTGTCTATATAAAGCCAGCACATTTGAAAGTTCTTCAGACACAAAAATGGCTAAAACAAGGAACCAGGAAGGGTACAGCTGCCGCCAGATAGCCAGGAAGTGCAGATGCAGTTGGATACACTCTGCAGAAATACAGATAAACCAACACCTTGGAAGACAAACCAACATCTGGGCGTCCAAGGGTTTCTTCAGCAAGAAATGACTGCATCCTGATCCGCATGTGCAGGCAAGACCACCGAATGACATCACAGGAGCTTCAGCAGCAGTGGTCAAACCAAACTGGTGTCCAGTGTTCTACCCACACTGTACGTGGCCGACTTTTAGATCATGGCTTAAGGTCCTACAAGCATATCAAGAAGCCCCTGATCAATGAAAGACAGAGACTAGCCCGGTGTCGTTGGGCCCAGGCACACAAGAACTGGACAGCCAGGAATTGGAAGAAGATTCTGTGGTTAGAAGAATTTGTCAATTTGTCAAGAATTTAGTTTTGTTAGTTTTTCTTGTAAACAATGAACAAAAAAATATAATTTGTATTTGTTTGTATCTGTCTAATGCAGCCACACCTTTTGAAACACAAAAAAGATTTTTCCACAAATATTTCATGATAATATTCACAAGAATGTGTTTGCTCATTTCCCTGTGTGTGTCCATATCTATATTTGAATGTGTATGTTTAATGTCCCCTTCATAGATTGTTAACAAACAAAGATACAGCATCGAGCCTTGGGAATGGTGTCAGAGTGACAGCAGCTTCTGGTTATCTTGCTGCGAGGTGATGGGTGGCATCAAGGCTTTATCACTTGGTTGTGTTGATAATAACACAGCCCCATCCTCCTGGCTAACACTGACTGGTACCACTTTGTTTGTCCAAGCGATTCTACTTTCCTTGTCATATTTGATATCCAGGGGTGTAGATTATTCAGCCCTTCAAAACCTTATTGATTCTGTCTGTGCCTTCAAGGTGCTCAGTTGGGAAGAAGTAGATACCTTCTGTGCAAAAATATTTGGTAAACAGAGGTGCTTTGACATAGCATTGTTTAGAAGGTGCCAATACCTTTTTTGTTAAAGCAAAAAAATCCAGTATGTTACAGTTATAGAAAAAAAAAGCCACAAAAAAGTTTTTGAGTAACTTGAACTAACAGCATAGTATATTAAACCCTGTACTCCCTGAGGCTTGAAAGACAATTGGATTATGTCCAAAGTCAATCAGTGGTATAGGCAGGCCAGCTAGACAGCATTACCTTTAGTTTAACCCCTTTCAAATGCATCATTAAGATAGACTGTGTGTCCTGGCCTCTAAATTGAGGTTATTGGTCTTAATCCACTGCGTTGATAAACTCCTAATAGCCTACACTGTGTGGACATGAAGCAAGTCTCACCCTACGCCTCAGAAGCCCTCATTTATATTTATGACAACCTCGGCCCTCCGTTCCTGATTAATCCACTTAATATTAGGAAGCAGATCCGTAAATCTCCTGCCTGACTCTGAGGAGAGCAGAAAGAGAGCCAGGGATGTGACAAGAATGTCAACTCTGAGATCTGCAGAAAGGCATACATACACAAGCCAAAGCCTTTGCTACTGCAATCCAAAATCATAATGTTCCCAACACCACAAAAACACAGTGCCGCAGCAGATGGCCAACAGACTTAAACAGTTGTACTTTGTCACACACATATAGGCTATACACACACACACACACACACACACACACACACACACAGATACACAGTGTGCATCTTAAGAAGATAGGCTTAAGTCATAAGCAAGCTATTGAAGTGCTGACGATTATGATCCTCTCTTTCATGAGGGCAGACAGAGGAAGAGAGAGAGAGAGAGAGACATATTGAGTCACAGATTAGCCAGTCAGCAGAGAAGAAGTGCTGCTTAATTCCCTCTGAGGAGTTCAAAGGTTTCCTCTCCCTTGTCGAGAGCTGCACAGCACACACTGAAGAGCAATTAAGTTTCCATGGGAGGGTAAACACTGAAACATTAACATGTCTTTGAGAGCAGGGTTGCAAAAGTCATAGAAACATATGTCAGAGAGCTTTGATTTTTTTTTTTTTTTCGATGACGCCTTTAAAGTCTATTTTAGTCTATAAAGTTCTTGTTTTGGTCTTCTCCCTTTATAGATAACCTGTTAACCTTAATATCAATGTGTTTGTGTCTCTGCTTATCTATTTGCTGCCTGTTTCTGTGTCTGATTGGTTGGCTACTATCTGTGTGGAGCCTCCCACTCTGTCTTGTAGCCCTCCCAAAGTTGTCAGGGATGACAAGCAAGATAATGTCCTTGAATACCCCAGAGACTCTCTTCTTGTATCCCCTCACTCACCCCTCTTTCCCTCAGCTCCACTTTAGCAGATGGCCACAGATGGAAAATGGAGCCTAGTGAACCTTATGGCATCTGTTTTGGGTCACACTCTCCATAACTCTCCCACACACATATCCACTCACCCCATACACACAGGACGCTCCCCCTCCAAGTGACTGACTGGTCACTGTGGCACATGCAGATGCCACCATGACAGCACAAACCATTAGCCACTCAAATTATGACAGCATTACCTGGACAGGCTAACCAGAGGCCACTAGTGATACAATGTAGGGTACAGTGTTATGTTGCAGGTAGGGTGGCCACAGGCTACACCTGCAGATTTATTACACATCAGTCATTCAGGTGTGCATAGCATTGTTTTCAAAGTGCGGTCCAGAGTTTCCACAGTGTCCTCAGCAAATTTCATTCACTAGGAAATTATGTTACCATCATGGTTCAAAATGCACCACTTTGAAACTACAATTCAGTGCTCAAGCTAAACAAATTTTATACTTAACACAAACATGAATATCTTTCCATATCAGTGTCCATAGGGGAAAATGACATAAAACTGGGGTCCTCACCTTTGATGAAAGTCAACTTGGGCATCCACAACATGAAAAAGGTTTTAAAACCTTTGTATTAGAGTACCAGAGTAATCATTACATGCAAGTCAAACAAAAATGATAGTCTTGACGTTTCTCTTATGACTGCAATAGGCCCAGTATTCGAGTTAAAATACATTGCAGAGAACCATCCTCAGAAACTGATAATTGTATTCTTTCACATGTTTTGGCAACATTTTGATCTGTGAGATCTTCCTCAGGCCTGAGAAATGTCGCCTAAACATAAGAGAATAAATTATTGGTTGTTATGCAAAGTGCAGACTTGATACCTTTATATTATCAGTTGCAGTTTTTTTGTCTTGCACCGGAAAAATGTTGCTGGATGTGCGCACACTTAGTCCTTCTGAATCCTCCTCTACATGTTTTGCATACTTTTTACATTTTAGGGCTCAAAATAGTCTTGCTGGTTTGTGTCACCCGTTAAAGACTACACCGATTATGCCTCAGATGTTATCATTCTCTAGAACCCACAGATGTTTTAAAGGCTGACGTTTTATAACCCACGTCAAGTAGACATATACAGAGGACCAATGGCGAGCGGTGCCGTTTTTGTGTAGTCATGCTGTGGTCCCAATTTCATTGCAGGCGCGAGCTTGAAAATTTTTGGCCATTTATTTATTAATTAAAATGCATAATATGGTTTTTAACTATACTATATCAACTGACAACCACTTCATATGCTCACTTTAACAATAGTACTGCACACCTATGCCTGAATTAATAGCCTACACCTCTTACTAATGCCGTATAACTGCTGGTTGTTGCATTCATATCCTACAACAGAACAGACATAGGATTATTATAAAGAGAAAATTCATCCCGATGGATCAGGTTAATTTCATCCTAACAACAGATTTCCTGAGCATTTATATGGGCTACGCAAACGTCAATCCACATGATGAAAACGTATCCACGGACCACCAAAGTAACGTTTGACTGTTAAATTAAATCAACTTAAAATTACTCTGGCACAGTTGGAGGGGGTGTGCTCCAGTACTGTACGGGCGCTCATGCACGAGCACATGCACGGTCATGGACGCAGCGCGCAAACGTGGATACAACGTAAATCATGCCGCTCTCCTGCTTCCGCAAAATTGTTTAATGCATGCAGCGTGATTAACTGCGAATCGTGGCACTGCACAATCAGTAATCAACTGATAATAATAATCAACCAGATCCGTCAGACCTGACCGGGTGGCCACGCACACCGTGCGGTGCTGGCCGGCACTGTGCAGGTACGGCTCCCCCAAAATTTCACAATGTTTCCAGCCAGGGGAGCTCATGTCATTACTAGGGGAGCTAGCTCCCCTTTGCTCCCCCTTATTTCGCACACTGGAACAAACTAATGTATAACGTTCCCGTACTAGCTAGCCAGCTAACAACGTTAACGGTAGCTAGCTGTCAAGTGAATGACTTGCAGTTGACTTGAACATTTCAAGAAAGCTTGCTATGTAGCTACTCGTGTTGCGCATGCGTCTTCTGAAAAGCTGATTAGCAGACAGCTTATTTTCCATTCAAAACACCCACATACAGGAAACACCGGCTACAAAACTACTGTAAATACAGTACAGGCCAAAAGTTTGGACACACCTTCTCATTCAATGTGTTTTCTTTATTTTCATGACTATTTACATTGTAGATTCTAACTGAAGGAATCAAAACTATGAATGAACACATGTGGAGTTATGTACTTAACAAAAAAAGGTGAAATAACTGAAAACATGGTTTATATTCTGGTTTCTCAAAATTGAAGGCACACTGAACCAGCACAGCTACCACAGCATCCTGCAGCGACATGCCATCCCATCCGGTTTGCGTTTAGTTGGACGATCATTTATTTTTCAACAGGACAATGACCCCAAACACACCTCTAGGCTGTGTAAGGGCTATTTGGCCAAGAAGGAGAGTGATGGAGTGCTGCGGCAGATGACCTGGCCTCCACAGTCACCAGACCTGAACCCAATCGAGATGGTTTGGGGTGAGCTGGACGGCAGAGTGAAGGCAAAGGGGCCAACAAGTGCTAAACACCTCTGGGAACTCCTTCAAGGCTGTTGGAAAACCATTTCAGGTGACTACCTCTTGAAGCTCATCGAGAGAATGCCAAGAGTGTGCAAAGCAGTAATCAGAGCAAAGGGTGGCTATTTTGAAGAAACTAGAATATAAACCATGTTTTCAGTTATTTCACCTTTTTTTGTTAAGTACATAACTCCACGTGTTCATTCATAGCTTTGATTCCTTCAGTTAGAATCTACAATGTAAATAGTCATGAAAATAAAGAAAACGCATTGAATGAGAAGGTGTGTCCAAACTTTTGGCCTGTACTGTACTCGGTATCACAGAGCGCATGCGCACGTCAAGCTGTCAACTTTCCAGCATTTAGCTAGCAAATTGAGATAAATACGTGTATATAGGCAGCGGTTTGTAACCAAAATGATAGAAATAAGGTATATTATAAAAGGACACACTAGGAGACCAACATTTTAAAGATTATAATTGAAGGACTTGGGCATGCGCTGCATTTATAGCTTATAATGACGGCTCACCCCTGCAGAGGACTTACTCAGATGTTTAAAGAGTGATGTACAAATCCAGCCAGCATCATTCACAAATCATTTGATATAGATATAACAGGATTAAAGTGCACAAGTGTATTTGTCATTGATTTTATGAAGTAAGCTCCTTCCTAATTAGGCTGAAAACATCTCTACAGTGCCGAGTGGTGGATTCCAATGGAAACAACTCCCTCCAGACCACTTTTAGTAGACTGAACACCGCAGCATCACTGACACCTGAGTACAAAATGCAGACCCTGCATTTTAGATACCCTGCATAAGATTTTACCCAGCCAATATATCAACAGACTAACAATGTCAGCTTATCAGCAAATATCCCACAGGCAAACAAATACCAGCAAACATGCTACAAACAATCAGTTGTTAAGCTTTACCTCAGAGATCAACAGGACCATTAGACATACTGACATACTGAACCAAATACACCAGCAAACATTCCCACCCTTGAACACTCAACAGTGCTGGTGATTCTGTGCCCTAGTTAGTATGCTTTTCCACATCCACTCACTGGCTCCACTGCTGCCTTGAACATAGACCTTACAACTTTACTTTACTTTACTGAACAACTTACTAAGCTGGGGAAACATAGTTAAATATAATAGATTGTGTCTCGTTTTCAAGGTATTACACAACATGGCTCCTCCATCACTCTGTACTTATATCACATTAAAAACTTGTCAAAACTGCTGGAGCAACAACTGGAGGAGATTGTCTTATTATTATTATCCCTAGAAGACAATGTAATTGTGTAATTGTGGCTGATCTGCTTTTTCTCTCAGAGCCTCTCAGGATTGGAAGAATCAGCTGCAACAATTAAGAAAGATTGCCAACTACCATCCCTTCTCCATAGCATTAAGAGCCTGGTTTATTAGAAATCAAACTTGTGAACGCAAGAATAGTTTTTTGTTGTTGTCTTATTTGTCATTATTATGCAATGTAAAGCCCTGAACATAATATCCACACGACACGAGGCCTTACATTGTATTATGCTATTTGTTGATTTTTTATTTTTTTTTTCATAAAGTCATAAAGGCTGTGTCTCTTGTCTCTGTGCAGTGCAAGCTCTGTATTGTCACTGTTTTATCATTGATTGTATTTTCAGTGCTTTTAACTATTGCCTGCCTGGGGACTACAGATGAAAATTAGCCTTTCTGACTAACTCTGGTATATTTTCAGAAATGTTATTAACCCGCACTGTCAAATGAAGTAATAAACTAAAACTAAAACTAATTCCTGCCACTTTATGCTCAACATTGAAATGTTTAGTTCATCCAGCTGACTTTGCCACAAACCCTAAGCAACCCTGCAGCACCCAGCATATTCCCTTAAAATGTCCCTCAGCTACCATGCCTTCCCATACCACTGTGAGCAGGAGAGACTAAATTGACATACTGGATGTGCATATCCATCCTACCTGCCTATGACTGGCTAGTAATTGTTACCTTCATTTGTAGGTTGGTTACGGTTAGGGTTAACCAGTCAGAGGCAGAGTAGGGGTTAGAAGCTTACCACAACATGTGCATCCAGTATGTCAATTTAGTCTCCCCTGACTGTGACCACCTCCGCTTGTGGGCAGATGGTAGTACATCATGACTTGCAACTAAAACTGATGTAATATGCTTTGCCTCCATACCCCACAGCTCTCTCTGGCCAAGTTTCTACTTTTCTGCACTTATCAAATTCATCCAGTGCCTCTGCTTTGCATGAAAGAAAGCCTTGACACAACTAACCTTTTCTTCCCAATAATGCATTTGTTTGGATCTGTTGTAAAGCCTTGCATTGGCTACTGCAGACAGGCTTTCTTGGTGATATTTCTACGTTGAGTGATGAATTATTCAATCAACTCTAACCATAATGAATTCATTTACAGATACAAATATATGATGAAAAGACAAATGTAAAATCTACTTTAGTAGTTTTGTGCACGTAAATCCTCATATTGTTCTGACCCTACATCTGTTGAACATCACATATCCATCAATAAACTTTCCAAAGAGGCACCCCGGTGGCTCATCTGGAGGAACGTGGACCATGCATCAAGGCTAAATCCAAGACCAGGTGGAAGCAGGGATGTCAACCCTGGCCAGTACAGCTCCCATGCACACCACAGCAAGCACCGTCCCTTTCCAAGTGACAGATCATTACAGCGCTGATGGCTGACAGATGGTGATGAATTGGTGCTGGTTATGGTGCTGTGTCGTTTTGGAAGCAGTCTGTTGCACAAACTGCTTTATCACTTTTTCTCCATGATGTAGCAATCCAGACAGCACTGGGTACTGACAGATTCTCCTCCCCCAACTGCTCCAGCTCGCCAGAGAGGGACAGCCTAATACCGTGGGGATGATCCCTGAGGTTATTCCTTGATGCACAAACAGATGTTTGGAGCAAATCAATCACAATTCATCATAGACATCGAATAATATCCAACATATGGCTACGTCCTCAAGTCAAGCAATCTGCAAAAGCCAATTACTAGAACTAAAAGAGGACTGGAGTTCTAAGTATCTCATGGAACAATTCAATAGAACTGAAGATTTAGGGATATGATGGTCTTTTGTTATCAAATAAGAAGCCTGTTACTGTTGAGGCAGTTCATTTGTTCATTAAGCAATGCTGGCACCTAGTGGTGCAAATTTGCACAGACCCGACTGCATTTCCAATGCCACACACTGTATGAATCTTGTTTCAGCCCTGCTTTGAAAGGGTTAAATACTACTGTTTATGGCTCATTGTCCTTTCCGATTTGGGGGGTGTACTTGGAGGTCAATTTCTGTTGATTAAACACTGCCATACACCTCCAGTGGGCTACATCTTTAAATATATATAACAATGCTATCTCAGAAATCCCATGAAAAATCACATCACATGATGGAAAAACACACCAGCTCTTGAGTTGTCACCTTTTTTTAAATGAATGATTGTTTAATTATGCACTGATGATTGTGTCTGAGAAACAACCACTTCTCCCTCCACTTTGGAACTGTACAATATATTCAAAGCAGCTTTTCAAGTGAAGTGGCACATCAAACGACAAGCCTGGCATTTCCATAAAAGGTATAAATTTTATGGAATGGAGAATCTATAAGGAGCATTTTGAACTACAGTAGAAGAGTATGGCAGCTAAACAGGGTTTCAGAGTGCTGTGAGCCTACACTCAAATAAGAGCGAGAGAGAAAGAACAAGAGGAAAACTGAAAGACAAAGAGAGACTTAAAGTTTTCTGAGAAGGTGTGATGTATTCAAAAATCGATGTGTTAACAATGGGTGCCCCTGTTTCACAAGGACATGGTGAATACTGTGACACAATATTTTACTTAATGACAACATTTTACTAATTATGTAATACTTTTCATGAGTACAATATGCATGTTTTCCTTTCATCTTTTCCAGTGGGCAGCTCCTGTAAAAAGGGAATGATACGATAATTACAGTGTCTAACTAAGCAAAAAGAGAACAATCTGTCTTTTGCTTATACCAACCATACACAAGATTTAATGTAACTGCCCTTTAGCTTTAAAACTGATTAATTCATAGCTTGGAGAGGACAGAGGGGATGGCTGAAAGCTGGAGTGTCACTTGGGTAAAGAAGACATCTCCAGTGAGAGATATTTCACTGAATTTGGCTCACAACACCTCCAGAAGGCTCAACAGTAAATTACTGTGTCCCAGAACTACCTATCACACACTCTCAGCCCTGATATGACCTACATGAGACTGGCACTCCACTTACAGTGCAATCTTAGGCTTACACGCACGCACCTCTCAGCATCTCACCCAATAATTTACATCGGCATTATCAGCCTCTACAACAATAGGTAACGGAACAACTGTGCCTCCCAGCTACAATTTTCAGGAAAGGATTTCATACCACCAATCAGACTAATTGGACAGCTGACCTTTCTGGCTTGAAATGTCTCACTCAGCAGTTAGGAGACCACATTGTATCAACAGTTAAAGCTAAAGGAATAGTTGATCCTGCTGATTTGGATGCACGGAGGAAAACAAAATCATAACTGTCAGTTTTAGTTGTGTTTAAGACCTCAGTACCATTGCTAAACCTGTTAGTTAAACAGATTACTGTGAAGTTTTAATATGGCAGATTACATATATCTATCTATAGCACAGACACGTGTGTGTCCATATGTATTTATGTGTGTGTGTGTGTGTGTGTGTGTGTACACATTAAAATACAATATGGCCAAATATGTGTGCACTCCTTGTCATTTCAAGACAGCCCTTAACTCCAGCAAATTTGTACCTTGTCTGATGAAAGTAGAAAACCGACATGAAATTCATAACTAGAAACGCATCTGCATGAGAAAAGGTGCCAGCTGGCTGAAAGCAACAGTAGAGTGAGCTTGTTTCTGTTTGAAGGGTTGTAATTAGGTAAAGTGAAATTCATTTGAGGACAAATACCCCAAACAACCTTTCAGCTTCACTTCATTTCGACCACCAGATGTCATTGTTCAACTCTTTGTATAAATAAGAATATAATGTTTTGTAAAGTATAGAGACTATTAAAAACTCAAAACTCAAATAGGAGTCGGAAATGTTGAAAGGTGGCATGGATATTAAGACTTCGACTTTTGGACAAAAAAGCGGAGAAAAGACAGTAGTGGGAGCAACGTGCTTCGCGCAGCGCGTCGTTTCAAGAGTTGTCTTCAAACTACATATTTATTAACTACAAGTCCCATAAAAAGCAGATAAAGTACATCCGCCCGGTCTGGTGATTATCTTCAGCTGCGGTCCAATTATCGTGTAGGATTATATGATTGACGTGAAATGGGAACCAGCCAAAATGTGCCGTTGGTTCCTATGCGGTTTCCAGGAAGTGAACATCACAATCCCATCCTAACCACCTCCCCATGTGAGAGCCTCGTCGCACCACGCGTTGCGTGTGAGAAGAGAAACCGGTGTCGAGAAGGCAACGTCATTCCTCCGACCACCGACTCGGCGAACTCGGCAGACATAAGCGCAAGAGACAGAGAGCGGAGCGGTGTTGTCCGAGGCAGGTACCGTACCGGCACTACTTACACACATACACTGAAATTGACGTCTAAAAGGCTGACAAGTAGTGTTTCTATGGTTTCCAGGGTAACTAGGGGAAAGTAGGTCGTCTTCAAGCGCCGTTAGATAATGAATAGGGTGGACACTAGGGCCTGGAAAGCGGCATAGGCCTGTTTTTTCCGCGCACTTTACTCACACAGACAGCCGGGGTACAGTCTTTCCCTCACGGTCAGTCCCGCTACCAGCACTGGTCAGGTGCCTCACGGACACCGCACCACTGGTTTGGAGAGGTAGCAAGCTAGTTATGTGACACATTTTGTCAGCCGATTTGGATTAAGGACACTTAGAGTCAGAGTTGTTGCCGGTCGCTTTGCCGCTTATGTTTTTGCCCGTCTTTTACCACGTCTTTTCAGGTGCTGAAGCGATTACAGCAGAAAGATGGCGGACGACCCCAGCGCGGCGGACAGGAACGTGGAGATATGGAAAATCAAAAAGCTGATCAAAAGTTTGGAAGCTGCTCGTGGGTAAGTCATCGATCAGAGCGGCTGTGTATCGATCCCCGTGGACAGTCTGGTTGCTTGAATGTTTATGGTTTGAGGAGATGGGGTGTGTGTGTATGTGTGTGTGCCTGTGCGGACCGCCGCAACAGCTGGAGATCGGATAAGTGGGGCCGAATTTGGGAGTGGTAGCCTAGCTTAGCTAACTTAGCTCTCTGTAGCTCTCGGTGCTACCTTGCTAATGCAGTTAACTACTGTCGCATTGAATCTCCTGTAACGTTTTTCGCTGTCTTGATTTGGCAGAGGGTGTTTTTACACGGATCCAGGTTGACATGTTCTCAGTGACATTGCGGACAATGTTGCTGGATGTAGCTTTGACAAACGGGTATATGGCAGCAAGAAGCTAACGGGGCTGGCTAGCTAACAGACGTCATCTCTGGATACAGGCCGCGATGGCTTTCTTTGACAAGAAAGCACGTTGATGATAATGGCAGGCCGGGTAGCTTACAGTTAGTTGGGCTCCCACATGCTCTGCCAGACATATTTCAGTACATATTATGAAGCTAGCTTGGTATTTTCAGACGAATCTTATGCTGTAAATATTAATTTCTCATTACAGCAAGCGTGTTTAGCTCATGATAGTCGACCAACTTACAGGAAGGCTTCGCTTGCTACAGAGTGGTCAGTTGGATACTATTCAAAATCTTTTGTTTGCAGGTTAGTTAGGGGTATTGTGGCCTGCGGCCTCCCGGCATTATCAAATACGACATATGAAATGTGGGTGTTAGCAGCGTTAGCCAGCCGCTTGTCCTGCGACAGCTTGCCATGGAGTATTGCGCAGAATTTCCTGTCGTGTGCTCTGCCGCCTGCCATGTCACACACGGTTGACCATTTGCCCCATATTCAACAAGCTGCCGCTACCTGTTTGTGTGCCCCGTCAGCGTGTATGCTCAGCCTTTTGACAGGTAGAGAATACAAAGACAATGTGGAGTGGTGGGACTTAAGCTCAGTCCTTGGTGTCAAGGACAGAGATTGTGTGTGTGTGTGTGTGTGTGTGTGTGTGTGTGTAATTTAAAGCCCACCCTCTTTCTCTCTCTCTCTCTCACCCTTCAGGTCATGTCAAGGTAATGTTGTAAAAGGGAAGGTTGTGTGTTGTTTGTCAGGCGAGAGGGAATAATGAGTGGGAATAAGATGAAGGTGAGACAGTTGATGGCTTAAATGTGTGAGGCCATGAAGTTCAAGAGTAATTATGACATGGATTTGAGGAACTGTTGTAGTGACATATTCAGTTTTGGTCATATGGTAAAAGGTTTATAGGGTGTCATTTGATACCACATCCCACAGTTAGTTACAGTAACTGCTTAATGTGCAATTGTGTGTATGTGTTGGCATGAGTGCACCTGTTTGGAAGGTTTGTCAGAATGTATATGCAGTAATAACCAACTTTCACTCCCGCTGTCTGTCTCCATAGTAACGGCACCAGTATGATCTCACTGATCATCCCTCCCAAGGACCAGATATCCAGAGTGGCCAAGATGTTGGCTGATGAGTTTGGCACCGCCTCTAACATTAAGAGTCGAGTCAACAGGCTCTCTGTGCTTGGTGCCATCACCTCTGTACAGCAAAGACTAAAACTTTACAACAAAGGTATGGATTATGATGTGTGGTTCTTAGACACCCAATAAGCTTGGTTTCAGGTCCAGTTGCTCAGAATTCATACCTAAATACATAACAGGCTGCATCTCATTCCTGTTACTTCAAACAATTATTACTAGATTTGTACATTTGAACAAGTTTTCCGCCAAGTTAAGACTGATAGAGAAATTATATTAATTTGATTGCCAACCTCAGTATCGTTCGATTGCAGTTATTAGTTAAGTATCGTCATACTTAGTTAAGTAAGTATGACATTTGTCTATCAGATGTGTATTTGCCTGTTTGGAGAGAAGACTGATGCGTTTTGTTTTTTTTTTTTTGTTGTTTTTTTATTTACTTTTTACATTTTACTATCTTTGGAGGATGTTATCAGTGTGACACTGCTGATCACAACTGAGACTGCAACATCTGTAATGGAATATTTCTGTTTTACTCAAATGGAGTATACCGGTTTGTAGCCAGCTAAACATATTTTAATCTGGTTAGGATGTGTTTGAACAGTCTGATAAGTTTTGATCCGCAGCCTAATATTTATATGTTGGTAGGTCTTAATTTATTTATTTTTTTTGGCTTACTGGTTGTTTTATTTAATGATCTTGATTTTGAAATGCTCACACATTTATGAATGTGCATTTGCCTGCCTTGTCTCTATGGAAGTCTTTGTTGTTTTCTTGTATGGAGTATCAGTAGCCCTGAGATGTAGACCATAAAAGTAGTAGAAACTGCTTCTGTTTTCTATAGTGCTGTATCTTTTTTACAGGCTTATTGTATCTTTTAACTGGTGGTGATATGTATGATTGTTAATTGTGAAACTGTAATTACCTGTTTTGGTGATCTATAAAGTGTGTCTGACTTGCAGCCAGTTATAGGCACTAGATTACCCTCAGCTGAGGGCACTGGAGATCTATATATAGGTCATTAGCTTGTAAACACCTGCTGCTCTGATGAAACCTGAATGTTGAAACATTGGTAGTAATGTACTCTTAAGTAAGAAATCTTGACTCTGTGATTCTGAGTAATCTTTCAGGGTGGAAAGGCTTTCTTTATATAGTTATGTATCATGGTGTATTGGCGCAACCAGAGTAACTCTGCTGTAGAAATGTATCTCTTGAGATTTATCTCTTGAGTATGTGCTGTATATCATGTTTAGTTTCCATAACTAATACCTGTTGCCTCTGTCATCAAATGGCCTCTTCCTTTTCTTTCCTGCCAGTGCCACCTAATGGTTTGGTGGTGTACTGTGGCACCATTGTGACCGAGGAAGGCAAGGAGAAGAAAGTCAACATCGACTTTGAGCCTTTCAAGCCAATCAACACCTCCCTGTACCTTTGTGACAACAAGTTCCACACAGAGGTGAGAGCAGTTGCTCTTTGTCTGTTTGCAAATTTATCTGATGGAGAGTGGAGGATTTCATTTTCCATTCTCCCTAATCCATGCTGTGCTTCCCTCTCCTCACCCCTCCTCTCCTTCTCTCACTCTCCCAAACCCAGGCACTGACAGCCCTGCTCTCTGACGACAGCAAGTTTGGCTTTATCGTGATCGACGGTAGCGGGGCCCTGTTTGGAACACTGCAGGGCAACACCAGAGAGGTGCTGCACAAATTCACCGTGGACCTGCCCAAGAAGCACGGTAATGATTCAAAATACACAGATCTGCTGGACACTAAACCCACAACTCTTTCATGTTGAAAAAACTAATGAGCTTTTGTGCTCTAAAAGATGCTGACAGCACCACTCTTTTTCCCTGTTTTTACACATATCAGGGATAATTAGACTGATCAAATGCTGCTTCGTTCTCATAGCGATTCGACACATTTGAACAAGGGAACTCCTGCTAGACCAAAAACTCAAAAGCGTCTTTATTAATTGGCTATTTAATAGTAGAACAACAAACCCTGCCTGACATGTTTTGGCCTGCTGACCTTCATCAGGGCAAAGAATTAGGATAGAGGGTTGGTACTGATATGAATAGGTTCATGGGTTCATGTGTGCATGTGTGTGTACTCTGATAACTGGGTGACTAGTTAGGTTGTTTGCTGCACAAAGAGCAAAAAAAGTGTCTACAGGTAAACCAGTACAAGTAAACTGTGTGATATACAACCTCTTACACAAATGCATATTCAATTCAATATCCAAAAAGTAAACAGATCAATTATGCAAAGAATTAAGGCAAAACTGAAAACTGTTAGTTACATGAGAATCTGTGTACCTAACATCTGAAAGCTGAATCTGATCATGCAAAAGAACGAAGAAAAAAAATTAGATAAGTCGCACACATGATCAATATCAGTCGCATGCTTTGTATTAGTTTGCGGCCCTTAGATTTGTCTGCTAGGGTGCATTTTGGTCATTGCTTGTCTCATCTTTTTTTCAGGCAGAGGAGGACAATCTGCTCTGCGTTTTGCTCGTCTGAGAATGGAGAAGAGACACAACTACGTGAGGAAAGTGGCTGAGACGGCCGTCCAGCTTTTTGTGTCCAACGACAAAGTTAACGTGGCAGGAATGGTCCTGGCTGGCTCTGCCGACTTCAAGACCGAACTCAGCCAATCTGACATGTTTGACCCGGTAAGTGTGTGTGTGTTCCTCTAAAGTGCAATATTTCCAGAAACTGTTGATTGATCAATCTAGCCATCCTCTATTTATGCATGTAAACGTCTTTTCCAAATACAAAAATCCAGAGCGAAGAGAATTTGGAAAAAAACACACTAAAAATAACCCAACAAGGTAATTTATTGAGCTCAACAAACACTAGGAAAGTAGGAAGTTGTATTTAGTTGTGATTTTGCTAATAAAGTATGCTGTGGATTTTTACATTGGTTGATGTTTCAAAGCTAATACAGAAAACGTCTGAAGAGCATAATTTGTCAAAGAGTTTAAAAAAGACATCAGTCAGAAAGCACAGTCTGGTAGCATAGGTCTGATTAGTGCATTTCCTTTGTCACTAAGACAAGATGTGGACCCAAACTACAAAGGGCAAAAGATGAAATGTTATAGATGCCTGTTGTGACAATAATCCAGACAAGCAACATTTTTCCTATATAGATAAATATTTTCAGATGGTGTGTGTATGCGTGCCTTCTGACTTCAAAAAGTCACACTGAATCTCACAATCCCATATATGTTATTAAATAAAATCTATTCAAATCAGGCTTCCTCTATGTTTCTAATACTGTGGATGGAACTACTGGCCCTTATGAAGCCTTATCTGCCTGATCAACTGAGACGCTGGAAGACGGGAACATGAACTGGTTCGCCAGTAATTCCAGCTGGTACCAGAGATGGCAAAGATATCAATTTACCGAGAGAATTTATATTTAGATCTCACAGAATCACTTCTCACGTCTCACAAAACTACACCTAAGCTCAAACTTAGGATAGAATTTAATTTACAGAAAGTAAATTTTGTTGTATATTTTGTTGCTTTGACTGCTGGCTGGCAAAGACTGTGTTTGCAGGACATAAGTATATCACTAGTGCCTCTCTGTGTATCTATCTAACCATCTATCTGTCTATCTATCAGTGTAGTGTGTTTAACCAGTTGTGTTTCTGTGTGTACAGAGGTTACAGGCCAAGGTGCTGAAGTTGGTGGATATCTCCTATGGAGGAGAGAATGGTTTCAATCAGGCTATCGAGCTCTCGGCAGAGGTCCTATCCAACGTCAAGTTCATCCAGGAGAAGAAGCTCATAGGTGGGTGTTTATGTCGACGTGTTGGAACAATTTTTGGAATCCTAACAAGTGTGCGGGGAAACAAAATATCTATCTGCCTGCTGTTGTTGTTTTCTTGTGGTTTTTCTTAAGTCAGAACAGACTAACTGAAGAGTTTTGGTCATTGGGTAAATCAGCCCACATTAACTAGTTTTGCTTGCCTCTTGTTTGGTTTTATTTATTTTATTATCATTATTATTCTTGTTATGATTATTATGATTGTTTTCTTCCTGTCCCTGTCTGGCCCTTTTCCATAGGGCGATACTTTGATGAGATCAGCCAGGACACAGGGAAGTATTGTTTTGGTGTGGAAGACACACTCAAAGCCCTGGAGATGGGAGCGGTGGAGATCCTCATAGTCTATGAGAACTTAGACACCATGCGTTACATTCTACGCGTGCATGGGGCAGAGAGCAACGGTGCTGAGAACGGTACAGACACACACAAAGAGAGCACACTGCATGTCCAACTGCAGAAAAAAACATGAAGCTGCAAAAGCGGTCATGATGCGTTATGAATCTTGGTGTCTCTTTGTTGGCTTTTCAGATGAGAAGACCCTGTATTTAACGCCAGAGCAGGAAAAGGACAAGTCCCACTTCACAGACAAGGAGGTGAGCCAAACATTATCTATGAAGGCACATTGTCGTGTCAGGATTAATTTAACCATGATCTAGATCTATAGCTGTCATGCTGTACCTTCACGACTATGGTTGTGTTTCCAGACGGGGCAGGAACATGAGTTGATTGAGAGCATGCCTCTGCTGGAGTGGTTCGCTAACAACTACAAGAAATTTGGAGCCACGCTGGAGATAGTCACAGACAAGAGCCAGGAGGGGTCCCAGTTCGTCAAGGGCTTTGGTGGCATCGGGGGTGAGCACATTGTTAATTGAGAAAGGGCTTGTGGCACACTGTTTGTGGCAGCAGTGGTGGTTACCGAGTTATATAGTTAAGTCAAACATCAAGTTATGAATAATAAAAGGTAGACACTGGCGAGTGGTTACTTTGTCCCACATATTTGGGCGAATGGCCCTTTAACCACAGGTCCTTCAAGCCTCCGTGATAGCAAGAAATCCACCTTGCTGAAAACACTGTAGGGAGCTATTGCTGAGCCATCAGTCTGATGTCCCTGTGGAAGGTGTGCAGGCACAAAGACTTTCCCTGTGGAGATCGATAAAGTATCACATTACTTATCCTCTCAAAAGCAAAAGAACAACTTTTGCACACCTTAGTCGTCTTAATGAACAGCAGGAACAAAATAAAAATATGTAGCCATAACAGTCATCCTGCAGACTGGGCCTGTTACTTGTAAATATTCTGATTTCTTTTTTTCTTTTTCTTTTTTTTTTTTTGTTGGTTTGTTTTTTAATTTTTTTTTTTTTTTTTTTTTTTTTTGAGGGGTACATTCTTGCTTTATTAGACGGACCCAGTGCAGAGAGAAAGGATGGCATGCAATAAAGGCCAGCCTCAGTAGTACATGGTACACACTCTACACAGTGAGCCACCAGAGCACCTCGAACTTTGATTTTATTCCAAAACAATTTAATTCAACGTCTCAGTCACAGATGTTTGTCAAGCATGGAATGTGAAATGTCACGCTGAGTTCAAAGTCGGGTCAACATGTCACACTAAATGTTTATTTATTTACTTTTATGAATTTTCCAAGTCACAGCAGTGTGCAGGGCTACCTTCATTTGTACATTGCTATATACTTAGATATGGTTTCAAATGTTTGTATTTTCTGAAGTATGTTATTTAACTTGTCAATCAGTCAGTCTCGAAAATTGGAAAATAAGTTCCAGGAGAAATCAAGCACTTTACAAGTCAAAGTATTGAAAATAATATTAACGTGATGAAGATTTCCACAGTTTTCCTGTTGATGTCAGCTAATTGTGAAGTTGCATTTTGTTTCTGACAATGAATCAAAGGGAGACCAAAATGGAGAGTTAGTGGTTGCTAGTCAAGTTCATTTAATGACTTGTACATTTTTCTCCATAACCCAAAAGTTAGCTTCGTCTAATTCAGAGTAGCGCTTTATAACAAGACATTTGAAGATTTCAGGAAGTCTTGCTTTTGTAGACACTAATACTCCCCCCTTCTATCTAAAGGGGATTAGCCTATCCTAGTACAAATTCTTCCTTTAATGTTGCCCTGATTTTACAAAACATGACATAAGCTAACCAGACACCCTGTTCATCTTGTTAATCTGCCATCTTTGTGTTCCTCAGGTATCTTGCGGTACAGGGTGGATTTCCAGGGCATGGAGTACCAAGGAGAGGACGATGAGTTCTTTGATTTGGATGACTACTAGGTAGTCGGGGACTGATACTGGGAGAAAAAAAGTAAAGCAAAGGAATGAATGAAGAAATAAGGAAAGAAAAATGCCACCTCTTTTGCAGCAAGTGAGAGGGGCAGCCGCAATGACCATATATATATATGTATAAGACAGACACACCTTCCAATTTACTGGTTGCATACACAAACATGCACACACATTTCATATGTACACACAAAAAGTAACCTCTCACAGGCTGAAGAGGAGTGAAATTTTCTTTCATCCAGAGAGGGAGAAAGCCCTTCCTGAATAAATCCCTGCCTTAGAGTGCTGGTTCCTTCCCCTAGTTGGATTGGACTCGACTCATTTTTGTTCTTTTTTTCCCCTCCCCTCCATTTTGAATGAACACAACAGCAAGTTCCCAGGGCCCTCGCTGTCCCCACCCCGGACTGAAGAAGAACTTTGGACTCACTCATCGTATATAGAAAATATATTTTCCTTCCCTCATCCTGTCCTCATCCTCTCTCCCTCCTCCCTTATATGCTTTCTATTTTTTTCTTTATTTTTCTTTCTTTTCTTTTTTTGTTTTTGCATTTCATTTTTTACTGGTAACTGCTGCTGTTGTATTTTATGAGAGTGGGGGATTTTTTTTACCTGGGTTTCTGTAGAGAAAGGGGGACAAAGTATTAAATTTGAACTGCTGAAAACCCATTGCTACCTCCTCATCCGCTGTCGTCTCAATCCTGTGTGGAGTCTCTTTCTGGAGAGGCTGATCTTCTGTGCTCTCCAAATGATCATATGAATATGTTGTTATAGTCCTGTGTGAGTTATAATCATGCAAGATCTCGGTTGTTTCATGGGTTTAGACAGATCCCTCACATCATGAAAATTTATGAAACTTGGTTTCATACAATTTTAAACCAAAAAACACACAATTGGTAAAATTATCTGCCAGGTATTTGTTCAGTGTCCCACTAGAAACAAGTTGATCTGTATAGTTAAAATTAAATCCTCAAATTTCTAAGGCTCTGTCTTTCCTAAATTTAGTTGCACTTGGATATGCATCAATGACAGTTAAATGAAATGATAATCCCACTCTTAATCCAAAATTGTAAGTGTGCCAGTATAGATACATTTTCAAATGTGACAGGTCAGTGAGCCCTCTGAGAAATGTGATTTAGTCATTCCCTGCCTCCATTAGGAAGTACACTAAGAGGTACAGTCACTGGTCATCTTCAGTATTTTATTGCAGAGAAACTGGAGAAGATATAAGGACTTCAAGTACTATTCAGTAATGGCCCAATTTACCTCTGAAAAAGTAGCACCTTGATTTGGAATAAAAGCATATGCCAAGGGAAAACTTAGAAGTTTGTTTTGATGAAGCACAGAGTGCTGCAAGCCCTCTCATATAACTTATTCAAATTCAGGAATGGGGCTCCAGAAATTCAAGCAAATACATTGGAGTGAATGATAACCATTTTTACTTTATTCCTTTTATGTTTCATGAGAAAAGGTTCACAAATCTGAACTTAGGCAAAGGATGTCAGTAACTGATGAGCTGTGACTGAGAATCATAAAATATGCTGCTACAGAGTTACGGCATCTGGATTATCGCCCGCTTCATTCGCTTCCATTCATTTCACCCATACACTTTCCAGTTAAGATCTGTCTAAAAAAAAAAACGCAATTAGCCGACAATAGACTAAGAATCAAACCGATTAAAAAAAACAAGATCCTGTTTGGTTATATGTACTGCTAATGCACCCAAAGCGACAGGAACAGTGAATTGCTGGCTTGAATGATGTTTTGTGGAACTGCATCGAAACTGTTCCCTTGAATATCAAGTCACATATCGTAACACCCAGCGTCCTGCAGCATCTCACAGCAAAGCTATGCGGATGATTGATTTTGCCTTGGTGTATTCCTCTTCAGGATAGCAACAGCATCTTCATCCATTTGCCCTTTTGTTTGGGGGAGTCACCGGGGAAGCCTTGGTAGCACGGTGAGCCAATCAATAAAAGGCAAAGCCGTGAAACCACTCCCCCTTTGACAAAATCTACCCAATCAGCGTGTACTTCATTATATGGGCGTCACCATCCCCCACCCACCCCTTTGACACTGCCCTGCCAAAGCTGTGTGGCTGAGCGAAGTGAATGACGTCTCTGCATTTGCGGGCCGCCGACGCAGGGTTGGGTTTCCATTTTCAGAGCGAGTTTCGGGGGGGATCATCAACATGGAGCCGGAGATGGAGGACAAAACGTTGGAATTGATGGTAAGATTCGTCTGGATATGGCATCCTGGACACCCGATGTGTCCAGTATCAGTCTTACATTAAATGGGGGCGCCGAGACTCGATTCGACGGCAGAAATGGGCTGAAGCGGCTTGTTGGGAGAGGTGGAGGAGAAAGGAGGGGGGACCAGAAATAAGAGGAAGGGCCTGAAATTATCGATACATTTCGCTGAGAATGCTCCGTATAGTGGCCGAATTGATCAACGACACCTAAACATCAAAAAACATTAACTGTAAAACACCGTTACCTCTAGTATAAAATGGCCAACTAGCTTGTAATCAAAAGGTTATTGAAAAGTCGTCGGCCGAAGAAAGCCGAGGATTCTCGGTGTAGCGTTCACTGCGGTGACGCTGCGCCACTTTAACTGGGCCCTGTCTGTTTAGCCTGCTAGCTAACACTTGCTAGTTGGCGAGGAACCACGTAAATTTACGGGTATGTTACTTTATCCACTTAATGGGAAGCTAATTGTATATGGTAATTGATGTTTGGAACGGTACAGTAGTTGTCGCCTTGCCAAATAATGTAGCTAAAATCGTATGTGTTGCTCGTCTGTTTATATTTTTAAACTGCGTAGAAGGAAGTGTGTTGCTATTTCATTCACATACGGTTATCTCGATTAGCGAGGTAGCTAGCAATTAGCTCAACAGCTAGCATGCTAAAAAACAGAAAAGCCAATTAGGATATATTTAACAGCGGTTATCAAAACCAAAGTAGCACAGTGGTTAGTAATCTGGCAGCTCTTATCCG
Organism: Myripristis murdjan; assembly: GCF_902150065.1. Lineage (NCBI taxonomy): Eukaryota > Metazoa > Chordata > Actinopteri > Holocentriformes > Holocentridae > Myripristis > Myripristis murdjan. Next base: position 22,035,162 of record NC_043989.1, read on the forward strand.
AAACAAAACCGTGATCACTTCATATATTCCGCTTTCACTCATTAGCTGATCTCTCTTAGCCATCAACTAACCATCAAATAAGATCTTGATCAGGTAGATAGCCAAATAGGCTAACGTTACCTTACCAATAGCTGCCATCACAGGGGTCAAACTGCTTTTTATGTAGACGCTGTTGGTTTTTCGACTCATACTTGTACATAGCCTCAGAATACGCAATTCTTCTGGTAGGATTTTACACATCTAACCAGGCGGGACGGGACAGACAGCCCACACTTTTTCCAAAATAGATAAATACAAGAACACAGATATATAGTAATCTTTAGCCCACTTATCATTTTTCACGAAGTAGGCCTGGAGAATAAAGGAGACAGTTTAGTTGTGCTATCATATATAGCAATACACATTAATTACTCTCTCTCTCTCTCTCTCTCTCTCTCTCTATATATATATATATATATATATAATTTTATTTATTTATTTATTTATTTTTTTGCCTATTTTTGTTTATAGGCTTACTCCCAGGGTATTAATTGTGAGTGAAATGTGAGTGAAAGTATTGACTTTCTAGTATATATGAAGACAAATTAGGAATTAAGTTAACCACGAGATTAGGTTATTCTAAGCTGTTTAGGTTTTACATTTAAGGTATTTTAATGATATATTGATAAACTGCGGTAAAATAAACTGCCTGTCAGAAAATGTGTTCTTCAAATTCCAATATTGCCATTACGTCCAAATTTCTTGCATGGTGGGTCCCTCTGTTAATTATTGCCAATGTAATCAAGTCCATGATACATTTTGTCAATCAGTAGGGTTACAGGTGTGGCCCCATTGACTCATGAATGCTACACCTTGCCTTGGCTTCCTTTGGTGATACAAGATTACGTTAATTTTGACAAGAGGGAATGTTATACTTTAGAAGTTGGTAGGGCCGAGATTTTGTAGGCCTACATAGTTTAAAAAAAAATCATCTGAGCTGTGTCTGTGTGTGTTTTTGTCCCAGTGTTATTCACTAACCACTCATAATAGTGGGGATGGCAGAACAGTGGTGGGGGTATCTGTCAAATCAAAAATGACAGTAATTGACAAATATTCCCATGGCCCCTCCCTCTCCTCTACCTATCCCCACACACTTCATGTCTAATAATGCTTCTGTGTGTATGTTTGTGTATCAGTCTGTATCTTGTGTGTGAAGGAGTGTGTGTTCCTGCGCTCACTGTGCCAATGTGTGTGTAGCTCTAATACTGGTTTTTCCCCTCACTATTCCCCCACCTCCTTCCCCTTTTCTCTCCTCACCTTTGATGGTTACACACCCACCTCCTCTCAATTTCAAATTCTCATTTATCTATTTATTTTTTCCCCCTTTTTGGGTTTGTTTGATCATTTTTTCCCCACACTCCACGGGTCTTGTTCCTCCAACTCCTCTTCCTGCCACTCCATCCATCCACCTATCTCCTTCGGTTTCCTCCTCTCCACTTCCCTCATCGACTCGCCCCTCTTTCCTTTACTTCCCATCTCTGGTCTGTCGCTCTTCCTTCTCTCTTTCTCCTTCACGCTCTCCACTCCGTTCTCCTCCTCCTCCCTCCCTCCCTTCCTTTCTCTCTTTCACACAGTGCTCTGTGCCTCGCTCTCTCTGGCTGGGCTGCTCCTCGGTGGCTGAGAGTTTGTGTGCACTCAGGTGCCTGCAGAGCATCCCCTCCACCCGGGCTCACAACCAGGTTCTGCCTCTCTCCTCTTAATTCTGCTGCCCCTTCCCTTCCTCCCCTACCCATTCTGTCACCCTACACTTTTCATCGCCCACTCCTCACGACTCCTCATACCACCATGGTGCGAACAGCACCCACTCAACCCCCTCACCTTCCTACCTCCTCTCACCTTCTGTTGTCCTTTCCTCCCTGTTGGAAGCACACTGCTCTCAGGTTCTTCTCTGGTCGCTCCCCAAGTCCCCTGAATCTGTTGGCTTGGAACAGAAATTTGGCTTTATAAAGCAGAATTGATATTTTTAAAGTGCGCTGTCATATTACATTCTTTTTGTATTTGAATTGGGCATCACAAAACTGAAAACCTGACACATAGTGGTTGTTGCCTGTAATGTAAGTTGATTTTAATTCTGGCCATATAGGAATTAGCAGAATTTTTCCTCAGTGGGATTGGGTGATGAGAATAGGGTATGGAGAGTACCAGAGAATAACCCTGCATTGAGGAGCAATTTTTTTTTCTCCCTTCTACCTGGAGGTGTGAGGGCTGAGGTGGGGGTTCTTCCTTCACGCTCTGAGAGGCTACATGCTTTCTTGCCTGCCTGCCTGCCTGGCCTAACTCGGTCTCTCTTATTTATCTGTCCCCCTGTCTTTCTGCTCTGCATGATCATCAACACCAGCAAGCTCATCCTGCCTGCTTGTCCTGTCTGCTCTGGTCTTGGTAACTGATCTTTTGTCTGTTTGTCTGTGTGGCTGTATTAGTGACAAACACTATTGGTTCTGCTCAGGTAGAAACCACCAATGGCAACTCTTTGGCCTCTGTATTGCAGTACATAGGCAGACACGCCTTTATTCTGGCCATTTCGCCTACACAGCCATTTTCAAAGACTCTGACCTTGGCTCGCTCATCACCTACACACATTCACAGATATGTGATAGTGTTGACCCTCTTCCAGGTAAAGGCTGTGTGTGCCCAAACTTCCCCAAATGGAAGTTGTGCACACATGTGAACATAGTGTTAGAATAGGCCTAAATGCTAACAATCAATGTGTAGATGTGAAAGCAGATTCAAGGAAAAATGATAATCACGCATTAGTCCTGTCATGGTGTGTCTCTCAGGTGGAGTTTTTGTGCTGAAAAGACTTAGCTGTTTCTTGAGTGTTTGAAGCCTAGGCTTAAAAGAATCTTCAGAATAAAGGGATATGCTGCTTTGAAAAATATTGACTGTGTGGCACACACTTTCATGTTGATTCATGAGGAGCAGCCCTCTAACATCAGTAATTTTGGGCATTCTTATTCATCACCTGCAACCAGTATACACTGGAATAGGCTGAGATACCAGGACCCTGTATTACTGTGGTATTAATGTTAAAGTATGTTTTTAGTAAGAAGATCTTCTTACAGTCAAACTGGCAACATCTGTATATCTACTCTGGGCACCTGATGTTAATGTCCGACTGTTTATGAATCGCAGAGATATATGCATTCTTAGAAAGGTACCAAATGTTTACCAGTGATACAAAGATATATTGATGTATAGTTTTAATTGGCATGTAAGTAGCATATTATCACATTGGCATGTGGTTAATTTGTTTTGCCCTGGTCACAAGTTTGTGCAATAACCCTATTTTTATTGAGAGAATAACAAGTCACTCTAGGATGTTTGCACTTGTTGCAGGATTCAAATCATGTTTTGTCTACAGTCATGCTAAAATGGTTGGGGTCCAGTTATCTCCAACGTGTTTCTTCCTTCAGTCCTCTGTTTGCACTGGAAGGCCACTATCTTCATTCTAGTTTCATTACAGTTATGTTTGAGCTGCTGCCAGTGACGTGCCCAAGATGCTGCAGTTTAATTTCCTGTCCAGACCACTTAGCCCACATCACAGACAAGCAGGCAGATAAATTCCTTTTGTTGCAGTATTCAGTTTGTCAGCTGCATATGTATGTGTATGCGTGCGTGCGTGTGTGTGTGTGTGTGTGTGTGTGTGTGTGTGCGTGTGCGTGCGCGCGCGTGTGTCTGTGCAAGCACGCCTCAGAAGTTATGTTGGCTACCCTTTCTTGGCTGTGTTTGTGGCACTCTGTGTCCAGCGCTATCCACACTGCTACCCTGGCTCTCTCAGTACCTTTGACACAGACGCCAAGAGAGCACCACGCTAACCGATCTCCACCCTTTCTTTTGTCCTTTTTCCACAGAACACATCAGGGATGGAGTCACAGAACCTCGTAGACGACCTGTCACCAAAGAAGAATACAGTTGTCAAGGTGTGTGTGCTTGTGTCTGTCTATGTGTGGGTGCTTTTACATATGATCTGTGAACAGGACTTGGTGAACAATTGTAATTGATATCTGCGTCTCATTATTTATTCAGGCTTACTGTTAGTATGGATAGCCTGTCACATATAACCCTTATGCTATGATAAGTATCATTAATGAATAGTTTCCTTGTGTAAAAATGCCCCAGCCTGAGTAACCCTTATTATTACTTGGTCATATGAAGGTCATTCTCAGGTAAGCTTATAACAAGTCTCATGGACCTTGAAAATGTCAGGAAAATGAAATAGCCTAAGCTCTGAACAGCACTTGTGCTATGCAGGGGTTGACAGTGACCAAAATTTTCCATTAGCTTTTTGGACCAATAACTTGACAATCTCACTGTCCCTGCCATTAAACCACTGGCCCTTTTAATAATTTGTCACATATTTTAACATCAAATTTTATCCATTTAATGTATACATGGAGCTGGAGAAAAAAAATTGATTACCTGATCACAAGTCTAGGGTTGTATAACCTTGGTCTCAAAAAGTCGCTAGGTTCATTACACTCTTATTGATATCTTATGGTGTTTTTCTTTACTGGTGCCCTTTTTGTTTGACCAGGAGCAGGGAGGTTTAAAAACATGTTCATTGCAGTCTGTACCTCACTTACTTATGTCAACTGGTGTGGACGTGGTGTGCTCTGCTGAGCTAATGGGCATCTCAGTATATTAATTTCATAAAGTTCAGTCATACTTTTCACTACTTTTGAGGCTTGGCATTGATCGAAATGTTTGATTTGTTTGAATTCAGAGCTTAGTATACAGGTCTCATTCAGGAAAAAGGTGGTTTTGACATGTGCCAGTCTTTCATCAGTAGGAATAAACACATCAGATGGATGTTGGCAAGCGTTTTTTTCTACCATAGCATTCTAGTATAATCAGAAATGCCATTTAAAGAGTTTTAAACATTGGGGAAAATCCCATTCAACCAGAAATCCAAGACCACCTGCCATTTTAATCCAAAGTGCTGATTTCAGTTGGGAAAAATGACACATTTTATACTGTTCAGTTTTAGTATAAGCCTTAGTATAAGCCTTTAGGAAATTTTGTCACTAGATTTGTATTTATGTCGTATATTTGTTTCAGTTTATAATTCTTGATATATGCTTGGCGTCACATTGTCATTGGCAGTGACATTGCAGATTTACAAGCATATTTGTAAATCGCAGTCTTATCTATGTTACAGATAAGGCTGCTACAGAACAATTTTCTCCTTGTATTACTGAATTAAGATTCTGTTGAAGTTTAATATTATAGCTGAATAAGCTCCTGTGTAATATCCATACACAACAGTTTGACTTAGAATCCACAAATAACATAATTTATTTTCAATCTGACTTAAATGAGTTCGGAAACACAACATTAAATCTGTAGTTGTGTCCTTTCCATTTTCAGCTTAGTAACGGTCCAGTGACGGGGTCCCGCAAGCGTCCTTCGGAGGGCAACTATGAGAAGGAGAAGGAGCACTGCATCGCCCTGTTTGACCAGTGGTCGGAGGCCGACCAGGTGGAGTTTGTGGAGCACTTGATCTCCCGTATGTGCCACTACCAGCACGGCCACATCAACTCCTACCTCAAACCCATGCTGCAGAGGGACTTCATCACTGCGCTGCCAGGTACATACACGTACAGGAAGATGGATTTGATTTACGAACTGCTACTGTCTAGCAGCGCACTCATCTGTGTGCACAAAGTCTCTACACACAAACAGACCAGGATGATTCCTTTTTGATTTTGCAGCAGACATCTACTCACTCCCTTCTCCTCTCACCTCTAGCCCAGGGCTTGGACCACATAGCGGAGAACATCCTGTCGTTCCTCGATGCACGCTCACTGTGCTCAGCAGAGCTTGTGTGTAAGGAGTGGCAGAGGGTCATCTCGGAGGGAATGCTGTGGAAGAAACTCATTGAGCGCATGGTCCGCACGGACCCGCTCTGGAAGGGTCTGTCCGAGAGACACCAGTGGTGAGGACAGGGTCACTCACACACACACACACGCACACACACGCACGAACAGAGTTGGCTTATCTACTGCTGTTATTCATGAAAAAAAAAACTGAAGAAATTGCCAACACTTTACAAATGTGCAGGTGTCATTCATTTCTTTTTTCATCCCCAAGGGAGAAGTACCTGTTCAAGAACCGCACTACAGAAGTTCCGCCCAACTCCTACTATCACTCCCTCTACCCCAAGATCATCCAAGACATAGAGGTAAGAGACATTAGCCAAAAAGAGTTCAGAAACATTCAATACAACACACATTTCTCTTTCATCTGTTTTACAGTTACTATGCCTGCAGCTATCACTTAGCATCACAGTCTAAATGAAATATAATGGTTACCAGCAGCAGTCTATTCTCTGACCCCTGTCAGCTTCTTTCTTTCTATTAGGTTCATTACTTCCTTTCTTTTTTAAGCACCTATTACCAGTCTAGTGGGAGAGTGTTAAAGTATCTTAAAGCAAATTGGATAAGAAAACTCCAGAGGCGTCCTACTGAAACTGATGTGGTCACTTTTAATTTCTAATGTTAAAAAATATCCCCCCTCATTGACTTATACTTGGCATATTTCTTGAAATAAAGTAACTTGATCAGGCATCCCTTTGGTTAATCTCTCAGTGGCTAAATCTTCTCATATCTAGTCAGTGAACAAGGTTTTTCTCACTGTTGCTATGGCATTATTTTTCTACTGTTAGTGAGTGCACTCTGCAAATGTTGCCTTGCTGTTCTATACATATCTTGATTACAGGTTATTAATAAAGTAGAATTAACAGTCTTAATGTACAACAGTGCTATTCTAGTCTCAACACTCTCATGACCATTTCCTAGCTGGCTAGATCTTTCATCTTTTTTGTCCTCACTAATGACATGGATGAATGCCTCTGTCTTCTTGTCTGTATTTCTCTCTCTCTCTCTCTCTCTCTCCCTCCCTCCTCCTTTGTCCCTGCAGACTATCGAGGCTAACTGGCGATGTGGCAGACATAACCTGCAGAGGATCCAGTGTCGCTCGGAGAATAGTAAAGGGGTCTACTGTCTCCAGTATGATGACGACAAGATCATCAGCGGCCTTAGAGACAATTCCATCAAGGTACCGTGTGTGTGTGTGTGTGTGTGTGTAGGGTTTGATGAGGCCAGTTGATGGGCTTTTGAGGAAAGGACACATTTATCATCATGCTATTCTTGATAAGCCTTTTACTTTTGACTCTTTGCTCTGCCACTGGCCTTTTTGCCTCTCTGTTGGGCTTTGTCTAACCAGTCAGCTCAAACACCAGCTCATAGTTGTGGGAAGCAGACATGGCAACAGTTATTTTGAATGATAAAGCTATAAAATGCTGAATCAATCCTATAGCATATCCTGTATTAGCAACACAGGCAGGTTGCTAGTGAAGTGAGTAAAGTAAACACTGTAAACACATAGTCAATGCTCACAACAACAGCCGGCAGCACTGAGTCAGGACCTCTCATCAGAATCTGTTCATTTGCTGGCTGGACAGAAGAATGTAGAAACCTAGTGCCTTCATAGCCTGGTCTCCAGACCCCATGAATCACATGTAATTGAATGGGTTCTGGTCATTTTTCTGGATTACTGGTCAGTGCTTGTCCCATTTATGGCCTAGAACCATTGGTCACCATTAGAGGTGGGAGAAAAAATTGATTTTTAGATGCATCGTGATGCAGACGTGGGCAAGCCAGCATCGATGCATTAATGTCAATAATCAATGCTTATAAAATGATTTAAAAATGCGGAACTGAAGTATATGAGCAGCGTCGAGTTGGGGAGTTATCGTGGGAAAAAATCATGGAACCTAAGTGTGAGAGAGCAGTGTCCAGCCGGGCAATTACAGGACGCACACAACAGAAAATAACAGAAAACACACAACGCACACAACAGAAAACAATCACGTGAAGAACTGAAGCTGAACAAGCGGGAAGAAACATTAAACCAGCACCCTCTGCATTAAAAGCGAGTGTTTGGAAACATTTCGGATTTTATGAAGAGGAACGGACAAAAGACCCGGATAAGAGCCAAACAGTGTGTAAGTTATGTCACACAACACTGAAATGTTTTGGCAACACAAAATTACAGTAAATAACAGCAAATTAATTGTTGAGCGTTCATTTTAATCATAGTTCACTACAAATCAGTGTTTCCCATACATAGACCAATGTGTGGCGCACGTAACACAATCAACACCAAGCGCCACAAATTGATTCCGCTTTTTTTCCTCCCAAGGCGATTTTGAAATATAAATATCGTCTCATTCATTCATCTCTGCATAGCGCTCCTTCGCCCTGTCATTCCCGTTCACACACACACACACACAGACACGTGCGCATACATGCCAGTGGTGCGCAGGTACACTTAGAAATGACCTGCACTCACCCGACATTTTCAACCAACCTGACCGTAGTAGTAGCATGGAAGGGCGCAAGGGAGTATTTTCGCCTAGGGCACCAACATAGGCAGAGCCGGCACTGATAATAATACATTAAAATAATGTACCTGACCCGCTTCCTGACCCACTTATTTTAAAAGGTATAGGCCATGCTCTCTCACACCTTGTTTTAGTTGTCGCACAGTAAAAAAACAAATTGTCTGAAAAATGATGCAAAAAATGATTCAATGACAATCACAAAAATATGCATCAATAATCTATTTATAATCGCATCATTGCCCTCATAATCGAACCGAATCTTTAGTTGGCCAAAGATTCCCAGCTCTAGTCACCATTAAACCAATCATAGTAGGTTGGCTTAATCCAGTTGTTCCCAAACCAGTCCTCAAGGCCCCCCTGTCCTGCAGGTTTTTATTCCAGCTCTGCTCTTGCACACCCAACCCAATTAATGCCCATGCACCTTCATGCATGCCCTGTTCCAGTAAATCTGTTTCAACCAATCAGCATGAAGCCCTTAAATGGATAGGGTGTTAAAGACTTGAGCCAAAATGAAAATCTGCAGAGCAGGGGGGGGCTTGAGAACTGGGTTAGGAACCACTGACTTAATCAGTGATAGTAGTTAATATTTTATTGGTACCATAACATTTCTCAAACAGAAGAAATTGCCAAATTTAGCTTGCTGTTGGTAACATCAAAACTCTTTACGGCCACTGCCATGATTGTTTACTTGTTGAAGTGAAGCCATCATCAGAGAATATGTGAACTGCTCAGCTGGGCATCTCTCACAGATTACTGTCATATCTGCACCCAGGAATGAGAGTAGTTCCAGACCTCAGGGATCACCACGTAATTCAGAAATGTGGGTGTGGGAATTCACAAGGGCTCGATCAAAGTTACCATGAATTTCTCTGAAAATTGTCGTCAAGCCAATTGTGTATCACAGAATTATTGTGATACAAGTTGTTTTTTCCCCATCCTTAGTCAATGAAACCATATAAGAGGAAAGTAGTACTCTCTCCCATTGGTACAATCAGCAAGTGGGAAAAATCTTCATTTTGATGCCAGTTTGTGCAAATAAGCTCCAGATACAGAGAGAGGCAAATGTGTCAAGAAAGATGAGTGTTCTTGTGTGTGCGTGTGTGTGTGGCTTCCCCCCCTCCCTACCTGTGTTTGTATGTTTCTGAATTGAATCTGTTTTTCTAGCCCACTGTGGCTTATCATCTTATTGTCTGTGGCGCTGGGGTAAACCACCAGACAGCCAGACAGAACACAAGCGAATTACAGGATAAAAAGGCTCATCTTCAGACTGGCTGTGTGTTGCACTCATCTGTCTGGCCTGGAGAAGAGGAGAGGAGGGGTGAATAGAGGGAGGAGAAGAGGGAATTTGTCTTATTATTGTTCTGGAGGAGGCTGACACACACAACCAGGGAAGAGCAAGAATGGCCAGGCTCATGTGCTCATAGAAAGAGACAGCGCAGCAGCAGTGGGGAAGTAGGTCATGAACAAATGCTCTGAGATCAAGCCGTTCCTTACGTGACCCAAATCTGCAACCTTTTCAGAACCGCTGCTTGAACGCTATTTTATTATTTTCCTCTTTCTTGCTCTCTCTTACTCTGTGAATACCCCTCTTATGCCATTGTCTACTCTTTGTCGTCTTTCCTCTTTTCCCTTTCTCTACACAGATCTGGGATAAGCAGTCTCTGGAGTGTCTGAAGATACTGACCGGTCACACAGGCTCAGTGTTGTGTCTGCAGTACGATGAGAGGGTCATTGTCACCGGCTCCTCTGACTCGACTGTCAGGTATGACACACAGTGGTTTTGCTACAGACAGGCACGCTTGTTCATTTGGACAGGGACGTGAAACTGAATCACAGAAAGGTTAAAAATGACTCTCAGTTCATTAGAGAAAGTTGGTATGGAAAGTGATTCATACTGGGTGAATTGGGTAGTGCAACAGTAGTGCTTGCCTAGTCATTCATTTACATTCATTAACAATTCCTGAGTCCACACACAGGAGGGAATTTTGACAATATATTGAAGCAAAAAGTAATGATCAAAACAGGTATTGCTACAAGGCCTCTGTTTAAAGCATACACTAAGAAAAGGTACTCTAAGGCTTGATTTCACTCTAACTACAACATTACGTGTCAGACATGCACTGCTATGCTTTAACTCCAACACTGGCATTTCTGCATGAGTGCGGTTGTATAACATTCAGCTTCAGAAGTCTGAGTAGTTTTTTTTTTTTTATTTATCGAATAGTGACTTGAGATGTGTCTGTAAAGATGAATGTGCACTGGTGACATCTTGAAGCCATTCAGGATACACAACACTAAATCCACTTAATTTGGTAGTTCTTTTCATTGCTCTTCCTGTTTCTCTAAAGGGGTGCATAGATTGAGCCGTAACATGCAGGCTTCATGGGTGAACTGCAGGTTCAGGTGGTTATACGCGGGGTTGTAAAAGGTAGTAAATAAAAGGAGCCCAAATTAAGGCCCTTAAAAGGTAGTAAAAGATAACTAACACAATTTTAATTGGTAGTAATTTGTCATCATCCCTCAATATATTATGACTTTTCCATTGATGCTGTTTTTTCTTTACAGTTCATTTAATTAAAGAAATATTAAAATGAAAAATATGTGCGAGCAGGACACCAGGACCTGTGTCGGCGTTTATAGCCAATCAGTGATCCTGACTGCATTTGCCACCCCGTAGCGTGTACACGATTGTTTCAGCTGCCGCATGTTGCGCTCATGCGGGGTCTCAAAACATTAGTGTGAGCAAGCCACTTGCCGAAATGGGAAAATGTAAGTTTTCACAGCTTTGGCTGGATGACCCGTTGTACAAAGACTGGCTTAAGCCAGTAATGGGAAATGACCGGGAGGCTTTTTGCTCTGTTTGCAAAAAATATATAAATGTTACCTGGAATGGCGTTAAAGCCATTAAATCACACCGCGAATCCACCATTCATCAACAGTGGGTTCGCGCGCGGGGAGAGCAGCTCCCCATTTTGTTTTTTTGGAGCTACACAAAGAAATGCAATAGCAACCTCAGTTATGTGCTCAAGTATAGCCGTCACTCCACCTCAGCGGCCAACCACCGCCACCAGCACCTTCACCAGTGCTGTTGACGGTGACAGCAGGCAGCAGACTTGGCTCTCACCAGCGTCAGCGCTCAGATCTTGAGTAAAATATTGCCTCTTGAAATTCAAAACTCTTTGCATTTTGTTCATATCCCTTAAAACCACTTAAGCACAAAAAACACTTATACCTTTAAGTAAGTTGGATAATGTATTGTCTTGGGTGAGGGAGTGAGCGAGGGGCCATCGTCATGCATCGGTGAGTCCGATCCATGACATGGTAGTAATGGTAGTAAAAGATATTTGAAAGGTAGTAAAAAAGGCAGTAAATTCAACTTGAGGATTCCTGTATAAACCCTGTATGAATCAACAAAACAAAGTTAAGAATTATTGCGAGTGGGTTATGAGTTGAAAAGTTTGTAATAATAGCAATACAGGGTACCACACATAAGAATATTCCTTGCTAAATTGGCTCATTCCCCCATTCTTTATTGGTTGAGTTGCTGTTGCAGGCAGATACAGTGGAACTTCAAGCTGACCTGTGCATCTCTACCCTATTGTATGCTATCTGATTAAGCATGACTGCATTAAAAATAAGTGTTGTATAGTTAAAAAAAAAAAAAAAAAAAAAGGAATGGATAGATAGATATAGATTATAGATAATAGATCTAAATAGATAAAATGGTGTGTCTTTGGCAATATTGTGTGCATGAGATTGTGCAAGGTGTTTGGGGGAATTGGTTCATCTTCAGATTCTTTCATTACATAACAAGGCTTGTCCACAGGATATTGCACTTGTCTGTCCTTAGCACTTTTAAATGTTTTAATGGTCTTTATACACTAAACCCAAAGTGAGATTTAAAATTCATCAATTTGCATCAAACTCACATGTTCATAATAGTGTCTGAACAGAAACTCAACAGATGTGGAGAAACTGCCAAACACATTAGTAGTTAACATTAGTGCACCATTATGTTCTCTCGGATGCACTGCTGACTCTGTAATTGATGAGAAAGAATTCATAATCCAAGACAGGCTGTGATGTATCTAAAATGTTTGACAGAAATGATGTCTGTGCTTTCTGGGTTTGTGTTCCATAACAACTCTTCACAGCAGGTAGAGAGAGGTGTCAGCAATAAGAGATAGCAGGCTTTATGTTGGAGGGGAATGGGCTTAATTAACTGTGGAAATATCACTCTACAACGTACGTTTAAGACAAAATTAAAAAATGCAAAAAAAAAAAAAATAGTTATGTCAGTGAGAACAATGTACAGATCGTCAGTAGATTCCATTAATCACTGATGCCTGATGACATTGTCAATCCTTCCACCCTCTGCAAATGGTATGTAAACGGTAACCAAAAGCAGTATTTCTGCTCTGAGAAATTAGACTGACAGTAATGTAGATAAGCTAAATTCATCTCCTTTGTCACCCTGATATATTATCCCACTTCAGTCCATCTGGCAGACGCAGCCAAAGCAAAACCACGGCCAAAACAGAACAATCTGACTCCACTGCCTCCTTCTCAGTTTGAATCCGTTCCCCCCGTGACAATAGGACAAAGGCAAATTAGACATCAGTTAGGCTATTAAGTGGAAGTTGTCTCTTTATTTTGGCCATTATTTGGCTTTGGCTGACTTGAATCTTTAGTGCTTAAAAAAACTGGTGCATGATGTAAGGCCATGGATTTATTGTTCAGGAGAAAAATGGTCTGATATTCTGAAACTCTTTTCCCTCTAACAAATGCAGCCTGTGGTGATTTGGTAATCAGTCAGCTATATTTCCAAGCTGCCTTTTGATCAGTTGTGAAAGCAAACATTTCAGCTTGACTCAAACTCTTAAAGGATGATTGCCTCTTGGCAAATAAATTTGCTTTGAGGTGTCTATTGCAATAGGCAAGATTATGTTTTTTGTTTTTTTTTTTTAATAAAAATCAGTCATCTGAGGGGAAAAAAATCACTTTCTTGAATTTTTTTTGGTCTTGCTTTTGCAAATGCCTCATTTTGTCCAATCAGTAAGAACTGAGTGTTATTGGACAATAAAATGACTTTTCCTCTGAACAGCAAAATTAACAGGCCCACATATGTGTGAATGAGAGACGGATTGTCACTGAAAACAATGACCGTTGTGTTTTGCGGGACAAAGGCATACTGAACAGTCAAAGAGCAGCACACTATAGAAGGCTGCTGATGGAATTGGATCAACAGCTCAAAAAATCATTCATAGGTGAACATAATTTTTTTAAAAATTATTATGTCTTTTATTATTACTTGATCTAAATTACTTGGTGGTGGACACTGCTCAGCCTGCAGTTAACACTTTGTCTCAGCATTCACACCAGCCTTTGCAGCAGCCCCTCACAACCTCTATTGTGTGTGTTTTTTCCATCAGAAGAAAGATAAGAATACTTTATCATTGTACAGTTAGTTAAATTTCCTATCACTGCTGCAGATAATGGGACATAGTTAATGCTTTTGTAATGTAGCTGTACGTTTGATTGCAGCTATTTAAAAGACATGGTGGGTGTGTATGTATTGGCACTTTGTGTTGGCTACTGCACACAGAAGCTCAACATTTATTCTCTTATTACTTCACACTTCAGCCGTACTCGCTGGGCAGTATCCAAGGAAAATGTGACTTCACTTCCTTAGTAACAACTTGACAGGCACTTGTTTGTAGGTTTAACTGTCAGCTTTTCCAGTGTGTGTTCTGTTTGATCCTCACTGCCCAATGGTGGAGTTCAATAAAATGTTGTCTAATAGCCACTCCTCTGCAGATGTGAATGTGTTCATGTTAGTGTGTGCATGTGTGCGCCTGCGCTCTGTGTATTTGTGTGAACTCTGAGGTACTCTCTGTTGTAAAACTAATAAACACTCTGTCGTCTCCATTGTTTTTCTTTTTCCCTTGCTCCCATTACATATCTGTCTTTTCCAATCTTCAATGATCCTCTTTCCTTCTTTTTGACCCCTCTTCCCTGTGTCCCACCCCATTTTCCTATCTGCTCTCCCCTTCATCTAACTCATTTTCCACCCCTCTCACCCCTTCATTTATTCCGTCTTCCTTTGTGTCATCTACCCCCTTCTCATTCCACATCTCCCTTTTTTCCTTTCTGACCAAATTTCACTTTTTATTTTCCTCCATCTCTCCTCTCCATCACCTCTGCCCTCAACTTGCAACTACCCTGTTTGCTCACCCTTCCCCTCCTCCTCCTCCTGCCACCTCTCTTCGCCCCGCCCCTCTTATACAGGGTTTGGGAGGTGACGTCAGGCGAGGTGCTGAACACACTGATCCACCACAACGAGGCTGTGCTCCACCTGCGCTTTGCCAACGGCCTGATGGTCACTTGCTCCAAGGACCGTTCGATTGCTGTTTGGGACATGGCGTCACCCACCGACATCAGCCTCCGTCGTGTCCTGGTGGGGCACCGCGCTGCCGTCAACGTGGTGGACTTTGACGACAAGTACATTGTGTCCGCCTCAGGGGACCGCACCATCAAGGTAACACAAGCAGAGAACATTCGACTGCAGCAGAAATGCTTTGGCTCTTTTTTTTTTTTTTTTTTTTTTTTCCTTGACGCATAGGATTTTTTTCTTTTTGTTTTTTTCTGTCAAGATAAATGATCTGATTAGTCACATATGCTATTTTTCAACAACGCCCTGATTGACATTCACACAGCCACACACATTCACATGTGGGAATGTGCAGCATTTTTCTACAGTTAGCTGCTGAACAGCTTCACTGGAGTGATTGGTGGTATAAAGCCCTCCCCATAGAGAGAGGGATAGTGTTCCGTGTTCATTTTTATTTATTTTAAAGAAATCAGGGTGAATTATGTGGTTGAAGTCAGGGCTCCTGGGTGTAGTGGAGGGTAAACACTGTTTAACCACCTTGAAATCTGAATAGTGTTTATGCATAGTAATGCTCAAACCAGGGTCTTATTGTACTTGTTTTGGTTTTGCTCATGCCAGAATAACAAAAGTGACTTGAGCAGAGTTATGTTATGAGGACTAAACAACAAACTGTACTTAGTACATGGTAAGGATTTCTAAAGGACAGATGCAACAATACAGATCAGGAAAACTATCTGCACAACAGGACTGATGGCTACATAGTTCCTGCTCTTTAGTTCAACATCAAATGAAGCAGAATGTGTCAGATACATGATGGACATGAACATCTCTTGTCCCTCTTGGGTAGGCTTTCAGGGAGCACTTTTTTTTCCACCCTCCTTTTCCCGCCATGAGTTGGTGGTGTGTTGATGGCTGCTCCATGATCACAATACAGTAACACAACCTGATAATTATAGAGAACAGGGCAAAACCAGCGATCCAAGAATTTTCAGAGCAGAATGCTCTGTTAGGGAGCCCGGCTTGAGTATGCTAACCCGTGTAATTATGCATAAACGCAATTTCAGAAGAGATGAGTGATCTGTAGTTTTGTGTGCTTACCCTCCACTACACCCCTGGATGAAGTTTATTTCAAAAGTTTAAATGTCAAACTCATCCTTCAGTTTCACATTCAGCACTCACTGCACGATTTTATAAATTCCACCTTGTTGGGTCAGCAGTAAGCACATGAATAAATATTGGCCACTGTGTTGAAAATTTAACTCATGTCTTTGGTTGTTCTTTGCCAACCCCATTTAGGTGTGGAGCACCAGCACCTGTGAATTTGTGCGCACCCTAAATGGGCATAAGCGAGGCATTGCCTGTTTGCAGTATCGAGATCGCCTTGTGGTCAGTGGCTCGTCAGACAACACCATCCGGTATGTGTACAAGGGCATTAACACGGCTTCCTCAAACACTTGGATGTACTTCCTGAGATCTCTTGAACTCATTTATTAAAGTTCTATATCACGTTTGTTTTTTTACAAGTATATTGTCAAAAGCACTTCATGCAAATATATTGGACATGAAAGTGATCTGATTGAGCTAAATTGATATACTGTTTATTTAATGTCAAAGTGGATTTTTTTCTTTTATTCACACAATGAAAGATGAGAGGAGTGAAAATATTTTGTCCATGAAATAGAATTTAAAAACTGCAAAATAACCTTTTAATATAATACAATACTATGATTAGCAGGTATATACTAAAGGGACTAAATACTTTTAACACCGGTGCTAAGGTATCTCTCTCATTCCCTCTCCCTCTAGGTTATGGGACATAGAGTGTGGTGCATGTTTGCGGGTGCTGGAGGGTCACGAGGAGCTGGTGCGCTGCATTCGCTTCGACAACAAGAGAATTGTCAGTGGCGCCTATGATGGGTAGGTCTCAAACACACACAGGCACACAGACACACCATTTTATGTATGTAGAGACACAAATTGTTGCTGACCTCCTATCCTATGTCTCTCTGTAGTAAAATCAAGGTGTGGGACCTGCAGGCGGCCCTGGACCCACGAGCCCCAGCCAGCACCCTATGTCTGCGCACACTAGTGGTGGGTATCTATAATTTCACCTGTGTGTCTGGTAGTATGTAGACATGCACACACAAACGCACGCACACATGTTCATGTCAAAATGATTCTCTAATTTTGTATGTGTCTTTAGGAGCACTCGGGCCGTGTGTTCCGTCTGCAGTTTGATGAGTTCCAGATCATCAGCAGTTCTCACGACGACACCATTCTGATCTGGGACTTCCTGAACGTCTCAACCAATGGCCAGTCAGAGGGACGGTCCCCCTCCCGCACCTACACTTACATATCCAGATAGCAGGTATGGCGTGTTATCTTTTTCTGCTTTTAAAGACTGTTACTGTAAGGGGATGCCATTTGCTCAAGCCATTGCATTGTTGTAGCTGTTTTACTTACCTCTGCCTGCCTGATCATCATAGCCATTTTCCTAATGATTATTTT
This sequence comes from Myripristis murdjan, assembly GCF_902150065.1. Classification (NCBI taxonomy): domain Eukaryota; kingdom Metazoa; phylum Chordata; class Actinopteri; order Holocentriformes; family Holocentridae; genus Myripristis; species Myripristis murdjan. The sequence continues at coordinate 22,052,504 of NC_043989.1, forward strand.
TCAAAAACCCTCTGTGTAAAGCATGTCAAATCAGCAATAGGCGTCCCCACAATGTCGAGATTTTTTGTCAGAAATACTGTGATATTTGATTTTGTCAAAGTCACCCAGCCCTATTAGTCAGTAAATATGCATACACAATAAAATCACTTAGGCAAGCACACACTCATGTTTAAATTTATCAAGCAAGCTTGTGAAGCAGTCAGCATTGCAGACTCCTTTGTGTTCCCCTGCAGGTGGCGCCACCCACCGCACCCTTTCTTGGAGGAGCCCAAGGCTGATTGGCTGATGGGTGCGTCTATCGTGGAAAGGAGCCCCATCTCTTCTTCTCCTTCCTCCTCGTCATCTCTCTGTCCACCCCTCCCCACCACCACCACCACCTCCACCTCACTGTCTGTTCTGACAGACTCTTAAGCTTGTGCCCATTGCCTGCCAGTACCTTTTTGACATGCGCGCGCACACACACACACACACACACACACAGGTAAACACAGATGAGGATGCCCTACTACAGAACCCACGCCGCTCCCCCAAGAAGTTCATATTCTACTACTAATTTATGTTCTGTAAAGTACACTAATGACAGTATTAACAGAGACCGTACGAGTCACCAAGCTCCCTCCTTGTCCCCCAACACCCACTCAAAGCAGCTTCTGCTCTTCAGTTTTCAACCCCTGCCAAAATGTTACCATAAATATGGAATCACTGATGAAGATACGTGTGTGTACACATATATATATATATATATATATATATATATATATATATGAAATTATTATATAAAATGTATTACACACATACACACACACAATGGCACAGTTGGACAGAGGATGACCAGAGCTGTGATGCGGGAGACAGAGACTCTTTACTCAGCTCGAAGAAAGGAAGGAAGGATGGGAGATGGAGGGAGTGAAAGAGGGAGAAATGTGTTGGGGGCGACTTGCGCCCTTCCCCACTCCCTCTCACTCCCTCTTCACTCCTCCCTGTCCCCCCACCCCCGCTCCTACCCCCCTCCAGGGATGCACACTCGCTTGGATTATGGGGGCACACACACTCAAGTTTGCATGAGTGTGTGTTTGTGTATGTGGACTTGTGAAATGGCGGAACAGAGCAGAAGCGACAAAAAGACAGATGTGCATGTGAGGTTGCCTTGGATACAGCATCCAGGTACACCTCTGCTCTCTTTTTTTTTTCTCTTTAATTCTTACTTTCTTACTGTTTTTTATTACTATTATTTTCTAATTTTATTTGAATATTTTGGTTCTTAGTACAAAAATCATACTAAGCGTAGTTCTCTTTCTCCCCTCTTTCTCTCTCACTGTGTCTTTTCTCATTCTCTCTTCTAACTTCTCCTGTCCATCTGTCCTTTCACTCCATCTTTCTCTCTGCCCCTCTCCCCCCATCATCTACGTGCTTGCTTTGGTTATGAGAGAAGCTGGAACTCGAGCTCAAATTTAGCTGTAAACGGAGTTGTCTTGTCAAAAATTGTGTTGTATATTAAAAATGATTTTTTAAAGAAGAAAATGACCTTATTGTGAATAAAGTACTTGACAGTGGTGGAGTGTTGAGCCAACTGTAACATGAATGACTGTCTAATTCTCTGTTTGTTGTATGTGTGGGTGGCTTTTTGCATGCCATGCTACCTTTTCATCTGACATTGAGACATAATACTCCCATCATTTACTCTGGTCCAGTGCAGCTCAGACTAACCACATCATGCAGGGAATTAGCTGCCTGTCTCACAGACAAAGATTTATTCAAATCATTTGTAATTTTGTATGGAAGCCCTGACTGACAGGTGATAATGCACTTTAAAGTTGCAATATTTCTGGCTTTAGAGGGAACCGAAATGAAAAAGATCTGTCACTGACATATTTGCAGTCAGTGGTGGAATGTGTGATGTCTTAAAGGCTAAAAAGATTATCAGAAGAGAAACTAGAGAAAGATTTATGCTTGACACTGAGAATTTAACAATATGAAAAAGGAGCTTAGAGGTGTGGTATGAACATGGATGGTTGACTCAACGCTGGTAAGCTGAAAATGATTGGCTACAAGTAAACCCTGTCAGTGTGAGCTTGTAGCCAGTCATTTTCAAGGTAAATCTATCTAACCTCAATCGACAGTATTATGAGGTTAAAACAGAAACAAAGTCTGTTTAATATTAATAACTGACTTGCTGCCAACTTAATTCAGGCTAGTATTATTTATGAACTCCTTTTTTTATTATTGCTGATACAATTTTGATTTGCATATTTACCAAAGAGCAAATTGTCTGATTCATTGTGGTCAGTGCACGATGTATGGCCACCAGATGGGGCTATAAACTTAGCTATGCCCTCAGTCTGAAACTGTTTATGAGAGTCCTTCCCTGTCTGTTTGGTAGCCAAGTTTGGAGTCTCAGCAACCTGTTACAGCCGATCTAATACACAGTCTTGTAAACACCACAACACTGAAGGACAAACATGTTTTTGAGATGGTAAAATGGTTGTCTGAAAAAGCCCTGGGTTACAGTTAGTGAGCAGCACTGTTTATAGTGTAGTGCAGCCCACTGATACGTCTGTCTTGTTATTGTACAGTGTGTATTCTCTCGACTAAGAGGGAGGGGGCTGGTTTTCTACATTTCTGGGTTTAGTTCAGTATAGTAGAATGTTTCGAATTCTGGGAATAAGTTATGTGGGATGGATTTGTGCTTGGTGGAGCACCATTAGTATATGATGTGTGTATGTGTTGGATATGGGTGTGTGTGCTTCCTCTGGGTCTGTGGGATTTTGGCCCATAATTCCTGCAGCTCTCAGGTCACTGCTCCGTTCTCACGCACATATTTGGCATTCCTTCCCCGACATGATTACCATACACCTTCCACTCTGGGTTTGGCTCTACGGAATATTTCCATCATTCCCGAGTGGAACTGGAGCGACGTTCCAAAACTGAACAACCTCCCCACCACTACCACCCCCCCCAACTCTCTCCTCATCCCACCCCCACACCCTCTTCCCCTCCCACCCTACTCTCTCCTTATCCCACCCCCACACCCCCCTCCAGTAGATTCCTGCTGCCTTGGAATTGGAATCCTCTGGTACAACCCTTTTTTCCCCCTGAGTCAGCTGTTTGTGTCTGCCGGCATGATTGGGTCATTTGGCAGCGACATCTCTTCAATGACCTCCCGCCAGGATGGGGAAGGAAGGGGAAGGGGGGGTTGTGTGTTGTGGGGGGAGGGTGGGGGGTACATGAGAAAAGAAGGAGCTATGAAATTCTATCTCAGTAGTGCACGGTTTCTTCCATCGTTCTATCTATCATCCATCTTTTCATGGAGGAACTTAACACGTGGAATCAACTGTTGATTACTGCACAGCTACAGTTGATCCTCCTACAATTTTTCAGGCAACTTCAAAGGGTCCCTGTGTGACAGGCTAGTCTATCTTTGTTTTGTACCTTATGCAGTTCAATATCTGAGATGTGATTTTGAAAGCTTGCTTCAACAACTCCCTCAACCCATGCTGACAAACATTATGAAAGCTCCAGAGGTTAGAATTTGCCCGCCTATTCCTAGAAGTGCTGGCACTGTTGGGTCTATTAGTATCCTGGTGATTTTTTTTTTTTTTTTAAATCAGAAATTGAGTGTCAAAGGCTGCTGAGGTGCAGCAGCAGTGGAGAAACTGTTCCTTTTTGTGCCCCATGTTGTGTAAGATGAAGTGATGTGGGGAATACAGGATGTTGTAGCTTTACACTAAATCTCATAACTATGAAGAGAAAGCAAGTGAGGGAGTTCTCAACATCTTTGGAGAGCCTGCAATTGGCCGATGATGCATGCCCAGGGAGTATTTTCAGTCATCTTATGTATTTTTCCAATAATTGTGCAGCCAGCACACCCCAACTGCAGACTTTGGTGAACTCAATGAATCTCTATCGTCCTTGGAAGAAAAGTGTATGTGAAGGAGCTGTGTAAAAAGACTGTGAGACACAGAGGAAATGTTTCTGTAAGGTTTACTGAGTCGAGAAAGACTGCTGCACACAGAGCTGAAATAAATAAATGAAATAATTTTATCATAATAACAATTATAGTAACCATCATAGTAAGATTGCTTATTTAGGGTTTTTGTCTTCTTTTATATATATATATAACTTTTAATAAACTGTTCCCTTTAATATTTTTTCTCCTGTGTGTATGTGTGAGACTTTGGTGTGTTCCACTGAATGTCCTGGTAGCAGCATTCTGTATCCACGGTATCGCACGGGAGCATCATCCCCTGGGTCGTTTCTATAGCAATGCTAATAGAGAAGGCACCCTCCCCACTGTGCCACCCCTTGCACTTATCACCCCCTGGACCTATAAGCTGAGGGTGCTGTGTCCTAGCGGGGCGGGGCATGGGGAGGAATCATGTAGCAGGTCTCCAGTTGTCTTTGGTTGGTCATTGGTTTGGTTTGGTGCAATTGACTGGTTGTTTTTGGTGCAGCTTGGTTTTATACATTCCAGTTCTTAAAGCTTCAGTCCCTTCGGTGAGTTGTCAGGGGTTCATACACAGTGTGTATGATCCCTTTCCAGAGTCCCTTGTCATCCAGCTTCACTCATGGTTGTTGGTGCGCTTGAACACACACACACACACACACACACACACTTACACACACTCATCTACTTTCTCCTACAAACGTGCATTCATTCAGTAAGTCATTCACTCAGTCATTCCCTCATTCATCCTTTTTTTGTCATCCAGTCATCCCAAGTCTCACAGGTTCCCACTAGTCCAACAGTGAGACAGAAGTGCGTCACAAATCAACAGTCCATTAATGTTCCATTTGATCTCTCCAGATCACACCATCCCTTTGTCAACTCTGCCTTCTTCCTGTCTTCTTTTTGTTTTCTTTCATCTTTCCCTTTATCCATAGGCTAAGCACCCACTCCCTTGTTCAGTCAGCCTTTCCCACTCTCGCTCTCTGTACGGTCCAGTTGTAATTCCATTCTCAGTATTGTCAAATAGCTCGACATGAAGGCCTTGTGGTCTTTGTGGTGGTGGAAGAAGAGGCCTTTGCAGAATCGTAAGTCCGGGACTGAGTTTGGCTGGCTTCAGGGGCCCTGTCAATATTTCTGGGCAATATTTCTGGGAAGCTGGCCAGAACCTCGGAGGTACGAGCAATGTACTGGGTCTTTTAGTAGTTAGCATGGTCCTGTAAGGGAAAAAAAAACTGGGAAGAGTGATCACTAACTAGGGGGCTGTAGTTGTAAAGCTGGTGTAAAGCTAAGCCCCATAAATGATTCATGAAGTTTCTGGTCTATGTTATCCCAGCAAAGGGAGGTGTTCAGTGGGGTGCGACAGTAGAGATGAGTGGGTCAGCCATTGGCAGGCTCAGGTCAAGGTTTTAGATGACAGGACAGTGGGCATTAGCATAAGCCACTACTAGCGAGGCCCAGTTGCACGCACCCTCTTGCTCCGCTTGCTCACAGTGGTGAAGCGGAAGGGGGTGGTCAAGTCGGGCTGCTCCCCTGGTGGAAATCGCTTCATGAAGTGAACGTCCTGCTGGTTGGGGAGTGTGTTTGGGCCACGGCGAGGACGCCCCCGCTTCGTGAAGCCCACATACCAGCCGGCATAACGCGCTGACATCAGAGCTGTGTAGTGGTTTTCCAGAACTTTCTCCACGAAGACGCAGTCAGCGCTACGATTACTGGCCTTCTGAGAGAGTAGAAAAATCCCAGATACACACGCACGCACACGCACGCACGCACGCACACACACACACACACACACACACACACACACACACACACACATTCATCACAAAGAAAGGCTGGTCAGGAACCTGTAAGAAAGTTAGATATCTTTCTTGGACAAGCATGTCTTTGTAAACCAAAAGAAGCCTCACCTTTCCCACTAGCTTGCCTCGGCGGTTCATGCACAGGTAGAAGTTGGTTTCTTTGCCCCGGATTCTCACCTGGCTACCAAAGGTGTCGGCCTCCACTACGAGCTGGGCTTGTGAAGGGACAGACAGAGGGACAGACAGACATTAGAGCCACATGCAAGTTTGACAGACACAGGTATTGGGTTGGATTCACAATACAAGATTTGACTCGTTTATTAGGTTGTGCCACACAAACAGATAGGATAGGGATAGAAAACCTGAGGTCACCCTAACCTGTAGATCTTTGCTGGAACAACAGTTTAAGTGCTGAATTAGTTTCATGAATCCTGTAGTGTGTGAGATCCCTTGCCATAACAAAGAACAGCAAAGAGGCTCACGTCAGGCACAAATGCGTAGCACTAATCAGTCAAAGTAGAAACAACTGGACAGAGATCAGGCTCCCAGCCAGGCAGATTACTAACCACCATGGAATCTGATTTGAATTTTTAACCAGCCAAAATGCTCACATTGAATCACAGTGTTTGAAATCAGAGTGGCTGTTAAATGTGCTGATAAATCAAAGACAGATGTAAATGTCTGGTTGGACAGATGGTTGTCAGATAAGCTTGGTTATGCACACGGTTACTAGACTGCTGACCACAAATGGGCTTTGTAAAAGTGATAACAACCAAGAATAGTCGTACAGCAGAGGGAGAGAACAATCACATAGAGTGGTCTGTGAGACTGTTGTTTCAAAGTGTGTTTGTGCCTGTGTGCATATGTCTGTGTGTGTGTGTTTGCGTGCAGGTGCATGCATGTTCATCCTTCGAGGCAACACCGCTTCACTAACTACATATCTTTCGAGAGCGCTTGGACCTGTTTAAAAATAAATCCCTAAAATGGTTCCTACATGACCTTAGTCAACAAAGGGGTCAAGAGAAATCAATACCTCCCCCTCTCTTGCCCTCTTCCTCTCTCTTCCCCCAACTCTCCTCTACTCTCCCCTCTCCTTTCTGCTTCCTCACTTCATGTTTATACCTTTCTGCACCCTCCCCTCTCTTTCTCTCTGTTTGTCTCTCTTATTTCTCTGCTCTTGTTTTCGCTGTACAAAGCCTCATAGCCATTGCTGGACAGTGTTAGTGGTATGTGTCAGAAACAGACAGGCTTCTACATCCATTGTGGCACTGGCTTGGAGCAGTGTGAGAGCAAATTGACATGTTTGTGAATGGGAGCAAAGTGTAACATAAGCCCCCGCTGAAGCACATAGGGAAATATGAACACTAGCTTTATGGCTTGGCTTTCTTCTGCCCATTGATTCTCTGTGGTTTAAGAATGGGTTAGACATCCTTGCAGACGGAGAGAAGTGGAGGAGGAGGGAGTGGGGGAGGGACAGAGGGAGGGATAGAGCACAGAGGGAAGGAGAGGAAGCCTGCTGTTTTAAATCCAGAGGAGACAACAGGGAGGATGAGAAATCAATGGGAGGATCGATGGAGGAGATGAGTTTCTAACACTCGCCCTGACACTCTACCTGCCAGGCTTCTCCCTCTAACTCATGCTTTTTTTTCTTTCTCTTGCACCCTCTCTCTTCTCTCCCTCTCTCTTTCCCTTTCTCTTGCTCTCTTGTGAATCATTGAGTCAGCAGCCAGTCGATGAGGTCTTTGTACTCCCTAGACAAGCTCCACTGCCCCTCTGCTAAAGCCTGGGGAGACAAGTGTGTGTGTGTATGTGCCTGTGCGTGTGTGTGTGCACATGCAGTGGCATTCTGTATCCGTTCATGCATGCACTTGGTATACTTTCAAGTCTTTGTAGTTGCAGTGGTTAGGTGGTGTGTGTGTGTGTGTGTGTGTGTGTGTGTGTGTGTGCGTGTGTGTGTGCGCGTGCGTGTGCAGGCAAGCATCTTTCACAGAATGCATAGATTTGTGTGTGTGTGTGTGTGTGTGTGTGTGTGTGTGTGTGTGTGTATGTCTGTCTTACCATATTTGTCTCCGTCCTCTCCGCGGGCACTGATTCGGCGCCCTAGCACCTGCACATGTTTCCCACTGGTGCGGCTATAGAGCTGGTAGACTCGGTGATGTCGTCGACTCATGGTGTCTCGGACCTGCGTCTGGTTCTCCACATGCACACTGAAGTTCACTCCATCTACACCAAGCACCTGCTGGGAAGATGCACACAAACACACACACACACACACACATACATCCAGACAGCACATCCATATAGACGAAGACAGACAAAATTAGCCTTGAAAAATCTGCACATGTTGCTGCTATAGTTACTACAACTTGTCTTTTATACTGTACTTTGTCTTTTTGTCATGCATGCAGACCTTCACCTGTAATGGATTGCACATCACCAGCAACATCTGGATACATCTGGAAAAAGCAGAAATGGAGATGATTTTTTAAAAAAGGAGCAAGAAAAATCGAGTGCTGGAAGAGGCAGGCGTGACACCAACATTTCCATCCCTTTTTTCTCTTTCAGACTGCTAAACATCTCTTTCCCTCGCCATGTGATTACTCACTTCACTGGGTGTGCGGCTGGCACAGCGATATGACATACAGACAGGCAGATGTCCAGGGATAGGCAGACAGACAACACCCAGAGCAGTGTTTATTGTTACGCTACCAGCATTCTATCCCAACCCACTTTCTGACCCTTCCCTGACTTTTGCCACACCAAAATCTGGCCTTCAAATGACCCGATTGGACCATGGCTAACTGGCAAACATACCGAGACAACTAGAACATGTTTTGGTTCGGACATCTAAGGGACAGGGCTGACTTTTTGGCTGCTGTGTGTATGTAGACAGCTGGGCTGGACTACAGGTGTACACTCGGCTATGTTGTGGATTTGGAAACCAGTGGACTGTGTGGTTATATTCAGAGATGCTTTGAATAAGTGAGAACATGTGTCTCTAAACTTTTTTGAGAGATTATTTAGACAGAAATTAGGTTTATGCAACATGTGAGATGCATGGTGCAAATACTGTCCATCTGAAATGTTGCCAACAATGTATCCTTGTTACTATCCAAGGCATTTAAGATTGAAGGAGGTGGTTGCAGTACAGATTAGAATGCTTCTAAGTTTATCACATTGCTTAATTGCAGTTTAGACCTTGACCTTGGTTGTATTGTTTTTTTGCAGCTTTAGCTAGGGAGTGATTGTGGTGCATAAAATCTGCTCTGGCAGTCCTTGAACTGCATTGAATTAGTGGCTCAAGACTTGATGAAGTTCATAACCAAGTGTGTGGGCTGAAAAGCTATTCTACAAATTTTGTCTTTTCCCACCTCATCCTCTGCTATCTCTCTGTATGCCTACCCTTTCTCTATTGTGCTCTCCCCTGTTTCTCTCACTTGTTGTCCTCCCTATCTCACCTCTACCTTATCGCTCCCTCTCTCTCCTGCTCCACTCTACCTTTCTCCTATCATTCCCTGCCTCCCATCTCCCTTTATGTTTGGGGTTAGTGGGGTGACTCCTCCACACTGTCATGGGCATACACACACACATGCACACAGATGTGCAGATGTGCGCAGGGTGCGTGTGTGCACAGGAGGAGCAGGCAGCTGACAGCTGGGCCAAAGCAAAGACATATGCACTGGTGAGAGAGGGAGATAGTGAAAAGGCGAGAGAGGTAGGAGGTACACATAGGGATAGTGAGATGGCAAGCAGCATAAATAGAAGGGAGAGATAAACTGAGAGTTGAGTGAGAGATATGGACTGAAAGAAGGGAGATATGCACTGGAATATTAAGAAGAAAGATAGAGAAAAAAATATAAATTTAATGTTAGCCTACATCTGGAGAGAGGGGGAGAAAAAGTGACAGCACTGTAGCCGCAGAGTGTAGTCTGGTGTGAGAAGTAGACAAAAAGATAAATAATAGGAAAGAAGGAGGAAGGGGGTTCAATTCATGCACATCCTAACACATGTCACTCCCTCTTGACTCACACATACATACACACATAGCCTCTTCTAATGCAACATTCACAAATCTCTTGTAACCTCTCTCTCCCTCACCCTGCCTGCCTGTCTCACCCTTCCCCCTAGCTGGTGTATCAGCCCTTGGGTTTTGCTAATAGATGCAGACACCCAGGGCAACGCAGTAGTGTGTTGGCCCAAGCATTCTGCCTGCGCAGCTGAAAAAGGCCCAGCGCCTGTGCATTGTGAGGACTCTCAGCTGTTAAAACACCACCGCTGTGCTGCCGCCGAGGACACTGCGAGAAAAGTGCCTCGGCTCTGGATTCTCCCACTCCCTCCAAAACCACAGACACTCCATCGTGTGCCAGCCACAGAGAGAAAGAGAGGGAGACAGAAAAAGCGAGCGAGAGATGGGATCAGTGGGGTGGGGGAGGGCTGAGAAAACGAGAGAATAAGAGAGCGATGAGTAAAGTCAAGAGTGAGCTAGGGAGTTAAGACAGAGGGAGGTATGGAGAGAGAGAAAGAGAGAGAGGGGAAGCCCGGTGCGCATTGGCCGACTGCCAAAACAAGCAAGGGTCTGACATCATAAACCTGCGTCCCAGCAGGTCTACCATATGGAGGCTGCGGTTAGGCTAGCAGGCCTCAGCACCGAGCACTGGGCATCAGCATGGAGCGAAAGCGGTCGGCCTGGTGGGACTCAGCACAGAGCAGTGGTTTCAGCAGTGTGTAGCGGTGGTTAGAGTGGTAGGCCAACACTGGAGCAATGGGCCTCGGCACAATGCAAGAGTTTCAGATGTTCAGCAGTGGGCCTCAGTGAAGAGTAGTGGTTAGGCTAGTGGGCGTGTGAGTGCGGCGTAGTGGTATCAGCAGTAATAGGCCCTGTGTTGGAGCAATGGTTTAAGAAGTGGTGGGCCTTGACAAGAAGCTGTGGCTTTTGGAGAACAGCACTATGTCCTGCGGTGTAGCCATGGTAAGAGAGCAGGAACTGGCTCCTGTGCTGAGCAAAAGGTCCTTGGCAGTGCTCAGTGGCTACAGAAACATACTTGAGTTTGTGAAACAGCATGTTTGTGAAGATAGCTGCAGTCATGGTGGAGTCAAGTGGTTGTGGTAATACTGATAGGCAAGAAAAATCAATGGAGAGATGATTGACTCTCAAAGACCTAAACTAAGACCTGTAGACTTAACAGTCAGACCCCCCCTCCCTCAAATAGTGCCAGCAACGCCATCATTCATCGGTTATTAATTCATACCTCAGTCTGAGCAAGTATCTGTGGAAAAAGGTACAAGCAAGACGGTATGGCAGATGTAGGCAGGATGGGCCGTGAGAGAGACAGAGAGAAAGAGGCAGGCAGACACCAGCAGCACACACCCTGACCAGGTTGTGTGAGGAATGAGAAGTATCTGGAGATGACTGCCATCTGGGAGAAATACAGCCGACACAAAGAAAGAAAAATAAATCCCTTGGCTTTTAACAAGACACACCTCAAATGGGCAAACTCAAGCCCCCTGAGTCTGTATCCTCCTCCCTTCGATTTGCTCTTGGCACTTTATCATTTTCCTATCCCACTAGATAAAGCCAGTGTTATTTGACTCAACTTCTGAAATATTTTCAATTGGGAAAAAAAGCATTTTCTTGGCAATGGGAAAATGACCTTCTTTAAGCCAGCTTGGCCATCACTGAAGTAAGTGCAGATGGTGATGGAGATGTTTATGGCAGGTTTTATGAGTAACATGGCCCTGACTCTGACCCAGTGACCCTGAACTGTCAGCCAATCAAAACAGGGCCTTCCATGACATGTTTTCTATGGGGACTGATGAGGAGTGATGTAATTGTTAGGCACCCCAACCTTCCTCTCCATCAACTCCATTTGCAGCTAGTCTAGCCATGAAAACAGTTTGGAGAACACGAGACAGAGATAGGTGGACAAATAATCTTGTTGCATGCCAAAGCTAATATGTGATGAAGTTCTAAAACGTGACTTACAAGACAGCCAGCGTGGAGAGAAGGGGCCACATTGCTTCCCCCCTCCACTATGGAACTTGGCCCAGAGTCAGTCTCCTCGCTCGGTCAGAGCCAGTCCGACAGTCCGGAGAGTTCCCGTCTGTGGTTGGAATCCGCTGGATGTTGTGCAGAGTCAAAGAGTCAGCGGACACTCCCGTTGGCATCGGCGGTGGCGTGCCCCGGTTCCACCGGCGTGGGTGAGTGTGCGTGCGCGGGCAAGGTGGGGTGTGAGGCCGGGGTGAGCGTGCCACTGTGACCGCCAGGCAACCTGTCAGAGCTGTCCGGAGCGGCGGGGAAAGGAAGGGGCGGGGGCGCAGAGGGGGAAGGAAGGTTAGGGCATCAAACGGTTGCGCGCCCCCGGCAGAGGAGGAACAGGTGAAAGCGCGCTCACGCTACACAGATATCCAACTCCAATCGACCTTGCTGACCCCCAAGATGTTGCTCGGTACTGTGGCCCGATGCTGCTTGTGCGTAATCCAATGCGCAACGTTTCAGTGGAACAATAAGCTTATACTGGTTGTCCAAAACGAATTCTATAGTAGGCAACATATACCGAGATTATATAAATGAATAAAAACAATGTGAGCGAGTATTACTTCGTGCACAGACTGGAAGACGAGGCAGGCTTAGTCCCCACGGGGCAGGGTCAGGCGCTGCTGGAGGTGGGCTACCTGGGCGGGCTGATGGAGGAAACGGCGAGCTGGAGACGGGGGCTCTGCGGGCGCAGGGTGCTGCAAGGTGGCCTCGGTCATGGCTGCGCCCCCACTCTGGCTCAATGTATCTGTGGCTCAGGGAACACTGACCAACAGTGTCCGACAGAGAGGGTGATAAGGTCCCGGAGCGGTCCAGCTCAGAGGGCTATATGGAGAAAGTTGAATGAGAATGGGAGGGGAGTAGAAAGGGGAAAGAAAGAGGAGGGAGGGAGGGGTAGTTGGAGAGGATGGGAACAGCTGTGACTGGGTGGCGGACTCAGCCACCCGCGACACGGCGAGGAAATGACAGCCGCACTTTGCACCTGATTTCCCGGACTTCCCCGCTTGCCTCAGCCGCTGGTTACCGTCTGGCTGCAGCGGTCCTCCCTGCGCTCTCTCGACACAATACCAGCCAAAACATAGCACGATGACATCACCTCCAAAATGTTTGAAGGGGGAAAATGCAATCCGATCTTTTTATTTATTTTTTTTAAAACGTAGAAAGTTTAAGCAGTTTCTTTGAAGGGAAAAAGCACGTAAAGTCTCCTCAACCCGAGAAAGCGTACGCCGCGGTGCAAGAAGAGGCGATCTTTCCAGTTTGTGAAGAAATAAAAGTTAAATGGGCGCACTCGAAATGTGTTTACCTAAAATTACACTGACACACCGACCCCCGTCCAGAACCTGCGCCGTCTCTCCCCCTGATATCTGCGTCCCTGTTTCATTCAGACACCAGAAGAAAACGCAAAAAAAGAGAACACAGCCGTACGTTTTTTTTTTTTATCCAGTTCACTGTTATTATGTAGATCCTTCGCCTTTTCAAAAATGCCAAGGTTTCCTTCCATAAAAAGCTCTTCTTGAGGGGGGCTGCACAGGAGAGGCGCGTCGGCAGGCACAGACCTCACTCCAAGAAAAACCAGAACAAGATTTTAACAGACGCGGATCAATCCTCCCTCCCTCCTCTCTCCCTCCTCCCTCTCTCTCTCCCCTCGCTCTCCCTCACACACACACACACACACACACACACACACACACACACACACACACACACACACACACACACACACTTATTGGATCAAAATGGGATTAGTCAGTCTCTATGCGCTGCAGACCAACTTACACTGCAAAAATATCCATTTAAACAAGTCTTTTAATCAAGTAGCCTGTTTAAATAAATCTTTTGCGTCTCATGTTTCTTACGTGCTTTAAAAAACAACTTGATTAGCACTGTAAACAGTTCCAGCTGTTTACAGTGCTAATCAAGTTGTTTCAAGTATTTTCTCGGATCAAATGTCATTTTCTTAATAGCCTTCTCTTAGAGTGATTTGCCTTGTTTCACTTTAAGATAGGCTATATGTGTCTCTTAATAAATGTCGAAACATGGAAAACCGCATGGGAAACGTTTGGAATGATTGTGAAATTTCAAAGTAAACTTAAAAATAAATTTTTGGTGATGAAGGCGGACATTTTTTGCAGTGTACACCAGTAGCGGCAAATTGGACACTGCTGGAAATGTCAGTGACCGCAACAAAGACGAGACTGGGAAAAAGCTTTCCCAAGTTTTTCAAAAAGTCTTCACATAACATGGACATCTGCCTCTGCTCAGTTGGCATCTCCTCGAAAACCAGGTGGACTTTTTGCTCTTCATTAACACCCCCCACCGCCCCGACCCCCCGGCTGAAAACAACCCTCAAGCCTGCAGCCCTAGTGGCCCCGCACCCGAACTGGGACTGGGATGAAGGGTGGAGGGCACAGACCCTCGAAGTTAAGACTTGCCGCTTTCAAGTGATGTATTTTGACTCCCCATTTCATAACTTTTAAGTTAAACCTTAAGAGGGAAAAATGAAACGGAGAATGAGAGACAGTTGGGAGGGCGGTATGTAAGCATGGACACGGATCCAAAACGAACATTTCTCAGGGATTTCGGCAGCAACGCCCGCTCTGCGCTCCCAAAACTCCCTCTCACCGCCACAGAACCGCAGACGGTCAGCCAAGCCAACACAACACTCCTGCCATACCTTTCATTCACACACACACACACACACACACACACACACACACACACACAGAGTGCATGTGGAAGTGTATGCGTGTGTGCGTGTGCGTGTGTGGTGTGTGTCTGTGTGTGTATTGGAGGTGGGAAGGGGGTTGGCCTCATACATCAGGGACAGTTATCTTGGCTCCAACTGTAAGCTTATTCTTTTCAACATTGTACTTTCAAATCACACACACACACACACACACACACACACACACACACACACACACACACACACACCACTACGTGGCTGGACAGGGCTGAGCTGGGCTGGGTAGGGGTACTGTGGTTGAATGCCTTTCCAGTCATGCTCCATAGACAAGCCTCTGGCCCTCGCTCTTACTACTGGCTCCCTCTGTCTTTGCACCTGTGTCTGGGTGCTTTTCGCCGCTCACCGCACTGCTGCAAGGGACAAGAGTGTAAATGTTGTGGAGACGGATTTGAGCCACATTCTGGTGATGAGGTATGGGCCCGTCTGGTACTCTTAAGCCCAGATGGAAGGGTTCAAAACAGGGGTATAGCATTTTGGTTCAGCTGTGGAGTTAGCCCTAGCGTGCAGGAAAACCCTGATTCCAGAGTTAGATTTTCTGAGAAGACCTTGATGCTAGGATAATCTTACTCGCATGGTCAGTCAGTGAGAGTAAAACACTTCAGGTAAACCGAGACTGGTGTAGTTTGTTCAATATGATCATATGTTGAGGTTGAAGTGGAAAAATCTGTGTGTCATTTGTGGCCTCCTGTAGGTGTTCATGCAAGGTGCAAAGGTGATGTATTTGATGCAGTTACTACCATGTTACCTTCGTGGTGAAATGACATAGGTTTCCACTGTAGACTGAAATAGCATACAATGAGAATAAAACAACAAACTGATATAAAACCAGGCCTTTGTAACATAACACTGTTTCTTTTTCTCTCTCTTTCTGTCACATCACTCTTTCTCTCATTCATTTTCTGTCCTCCCTATCTGTCCCTTTAATCTCCCTGCCTCTTTTTTATCTCCACACTCTGTCCCTCCCTGTGTTTGCAGCCTGCATATTGATTACCCATGTCTTTGCCTCTGCAGCTCCTGCCTATTGATCCCTAGCTAAGATGTTTTAAATACATGCGCACACTCACACACAAACACACACTCAAACTTGTGTGCTCACATTGCCCCAGATACATGGACATCCCTTTCTCTTACACCCACACTCTGAACCTATCATACACCATATCACTTTCATGCAAACCAAGTGTACCATGCACATTATTCATAAATGCATACATATGTGCACACATGCATGCACACACACACACACACACACACACACACACACACACACACACACACACGCACAAAGAGAAATACAGGGACACATATTTTTTGCATATACCCTCTCTTGTGTTGAATAGACTTGGCATTGATGGACGTTATGCCTTTGTGTTCCTCTCTCTACTCATTAAAGTGAATGAGAGTGCCGTGTGTGTGTGCGTGTGTGTGTGTGTGTGTGTGTATCTGAGGCCCTGTAGCTGCTGTAGGTCTGGTGCTAGCAGCTCTCTCTCTCCCTCTCTTACTCTGTCTTTGACTGGGCCTGCAGGCTTCTTCATCCAGGGAGCCTGGTCAATATGGCCATTCTGTCTAGCAATTAACATCGATCAGCACTCGTCAATACCGCCAGCACCCAGACAAAGACCCAGGGTGCATTGCGTGTGCTTGCCCTTTCTCTATCACAGCCCAACAAATCCCCAAACAGCACTCTCATTATATGAGGGCATTCTGGCCTGACCCCAAGGTCATCATGGAGAGGAGGCATGGCGCACTGGACTCTATGTTATGGGTGACTGGAGTGGAACCTAATGCAGGGCTTAGAGCATCCTGAGTCTTAGGTCAGTTGTTGACTCACTGTGACAAAGGGTGTGTTTGTGTGTGTGTGCGTGTGCGTGTGCGTGTGTTGGGGGGTATGTTGAGGACGACCTAAAGAGTCAAGTTTGGAGGCAGAGGGGATACAGCAAGGTTTGGTTTGGTTTGGATGTAGTCAAAGACTAGTTGGCAGACAGGGGATATCATCCCCCTGCTGTGTACTCCAAAGAGTTAGATACTTTGAAAACTTTGAACAGCACAAATGCAATCCATCATCATGGTGACACACTGTGCAGATTTGAGTTTTCAGATGTGTCAAGTGCAGTGGATTGTATCCAATTAGCTTTGTCCATGAGGTATGGGCTGTATATGTTTGGACATGAGGGGGGACTGGAGAAACAGGCCTGTGTGTATGAGAGATCTGTGGAGAGAGAGAGAGTGTGTGTGTGTGTGTGTGTGTGTGTGTGTGTGTGTGAGAAAGAAAGGCTTGTGGCTTTGATTAATACCTGCAGACATGGACCTTAAACCCCATGTCAGATGTTGAGATATCAGCCTAACATCGGTTTCTGGTATAGATATCCCTGCTCCGTTAATCATGGGCCAAGTTTAAACTGTTCCCCAATGTGTAAATGTATGAGACACTTAATAAAGGCTCTTTGATGACAGGGGGCCCATGTGAAGCGCTGCGTACACTTGAGTCAAGGAATGTGTACAGTGTGCTGGGCTTTGAAATGGGAACCTGTTCGCCACTTGTCCGCGTCTGGGAGATGAGAGAATCGACAGCTGCAACTGAGCAAGAGCAGGAATTAATTAGTGGAGAGCCGTTTGTGCGATAGTGAGCCATGGCCGAGATGAAGAGAACGGCAAAATATTGTTTTTATTAGTGACGATGTTGGTGGTGCACAGCCTTTTCCTTTCTATCGCTTGGTAAGATTAATCCAGTGAATATGAAAGTTTACTCTCCTCTCTGTCCTGGAATCCATTGCAGCTGTTGTCTCTATACATAGCTCAGCTGAAGAGCTGGAATAACTTTACTTTGACACTTTCAAGTTTGAGGGTTTTATGCTCCTTTGGACCCATGTCAGGGTAATTATTCATGCAATCTAGCCTGTCATTATTTGGCCAAGCTCTGGTTTTATACAAAGAAACCTGTGCAGGTAGTCATGTTCCTCAGGTTACACAGGTTACACCTGCCATCTGAAAAGGCTACATTAAGTGATTTAAGTGATCATTCATTTACTTCAGGCTTGTATGTTAGATGTCATGTTTACTGGCACTGAGTTTAATGTTGTAATGAGATTTGCCTAGATGTGTCCCTTTATAATCTACAAAATCATGTACAATCTATGCCTATCAAATTAACCAGGCATATGAAAGGATACGTTTGGTATTATTCAACCCAGGCTGCATTAAAATGTTGATACCCATCATTTATAACATAGCACAACGTCAGTGCTAGCTTTAGTGATGAGAAACTTACCACGCTGCTGCAGCTGCGATTCTTCAACACAATCCAAGATGGCACTCATTTTCAGTCTCAAAAGCAATTATAAATGTCCTTTTTGAAAACAGGAAACTAACAGCACAGTCAAAGATGTCTTGAAATTGAACACTCCAAAAAAAAAAAAAAAAAAAAAAAGATTGCGAATGGTCCTTTGAAACAGGTTTTATTTAGCATACACTGTCTTGTATATGAGGCTGTGCTGTGTATAATTATAAATGATGGGTATCATTATATGGCTGGGGTTGAAAAATACCAAATCTATCCTTTAATACTGACATTCCATCCAGTGACCAATGCAGTTCAACTTTTGGTCCATCTTTTCTTCTCTGTCCAATCTGGCCAGACAGGTTGTTGCAGTTTGGACATTTTTGCACTGCTGGAGGGGTACGAAAAAAATATGACATCAACCTTGGAAGCCGCCATCCTTATGCACCTGGTTCATTCATCAGTATGATCAGGAACTCATGACAGAATTTCATACACGTGGGCCAACTACCCAAGAGTTTCTTTGTGAAACTATGGGGTGAATTAGACTGTTTGCTGACATCTGATTGTGTCTTGTAGTCACTATTCAAAGAAAAAAGTGGAACTAAATCAAGAACCAATGAAATCTTTGGCTTTACATGCACACATATTTGATAAAACAGAAGGTAAGACACAGTAGCACAAGCTTCACTAAATCTAGGAAACAGAAAACCAAAAAGAACCTGTGTGATGAAGATCCAACTTAATGCTGATGCATGACGCTGATTGGCTCTGGCTGTTTTGTGTGAGAGGCTGAGCGTAGTTCACCGTACTAGGTTGTATAAGTTAATCGCTTTTGACCAATGAGGTTGTACATAAATATGCAATTCTGGGTGTTGGAGAGGATGTTTGTTTGATTATGGCACTTGTGGTTCTGTGTGTTTGGTTGAGTGAGAGAGCCCTGACCTATAGTGACGGGGTGTGTGCAGAGCTGAGTGTGTGGGGTTTGTGGCTATAGTGTGCATGAGCTTGTGAGCGTGCAAAGACTGTGTCTGTGTCTGCAAGGTTGTGTAGGTGAGTGAGTGTCGTATGGCTGCAGCCTGTGTAAGAGAAAGTTCTCCTGTGCTCTCTACTCGCAGTGATGTGAATTGCAGCTGTGGTTTGTGTTGGACGCTGATCCGGCATGTTGTTTTTTTCGTCCTGTTTCATGTTCAGGCGCTCAGCGATGGAATCCATGAGCATGGTAACCTTCACTCCTGTCATCTTTTCTGTTCATCTCTTCCTTCCTCCCCCTCCTTCTCCTCCTCTCCAGCAGTGCCCTTTCCTCTTCTACCCTCCTCTCCCATGTCTGCTCCCCTTTGTGCTGTTATTTTTACTCTGTCTCACTATGTCCATTTCTCTCATTCTGTTTTTTCCCTCTCCCTGCACCTTTAGCCTTGCCACCAGGCAAAGGAGGAACTGTAATGTTTATGAAACCCTTTAATGTGCTATGTAATTACCCTGGCAACACCTTCCATCATTACTCACGCCAATAAACCATTGAATTGACATGTCAGAGAGAGTAAGAGAGGGAGAGAGAGAGAGAGAGAGAGAGAGAGAGTGAATGGGGGGGGGGGGGGGGGGGGGGGGGGGGGGGGGGGGGGGGCTAGTACATACACTTTCCATCAGTTACCCCCCTCCCTCTCTTTAATTTCCCCATCATTTTTGTCTTACTATAATCTGTTCATCTCTGTCTTCTTTCAGTTATTTTTGAAGAAAATATTTTCATCCACATATCCTTCCATGCCTTCCCTCTCTCTCTCTTGCTGTGACTTCTGCCAGATGCCCAGGTGGTAGTCAATTACAGCACAACTCTTTTTGGAATCACAAAAGCATTTTTTAACTTGCTCCACCGAGCCTATTTTGGGAAGACTTCTATATATGTTGGACACTGGGTGAATGGGTGTATATTTGTGAAGGAGAGAGAAAAAGAAGAGAGAGAGGCAGAAAGAGAGAGAGAGAGAGAGAGAGAGAGAGAGAGAGAGAGGATAAAACAGGTTGACAGCAGCTGAGACTGTTGCAGCTGCAGAAGAAGTCAAAGTGATGCATTGTTGTGAGTGATGTAGAAACCCTTGTTTATGCTAAAAACTTCCATATGCAATTAACACATACTCACAGCCTCTTACAGCAGCCCCTCCCTCTCACCCACCCATGCTAGCCCTCAGGTATACCTCCCACTTCGACAGCTAAGGCCCAGACCCTTCTCGTATTAGCACTTGTGCTATCTCCCCCTAGCTTTTCTCTACCTCAGTCACTAATTCTCAAGCAGTATTTGCTGTCTTTTCATGGGGCTCTTACTGTAATACCCTTTGCCCATTTTCTGCTCATCTGGGGCTCACTCCTCATTTTCCCTCTGTCTTGGCAAAGCCCTCATTGTAAGACAAATATTATAACAAATTAAGCAGCAAAACAATGGGTGGGTGTCTGCCTGACGTCAGCCTGCATTTCATTAGCAATCGCTAGGCTAACGCGTTCCATATGGAAGAGCCTGCAGGGTAGCCCCCCGCTGCCCAGCCCCAGCTCCAGCCTCGCCAAGCCCAGCACGGCCCAGCTCGGCTTAGCTGCCACGGTCAGGCCCCACCCTAAGTCTCAGTCGGCCCCTGGTTTGGACCCCAGCCGGGCCCCCACCATTATGTCATCTTTAATTTGGACTTGTCACACATCACCTGACACCTACCCCCGTCATGCTGTAACCTTTTGTCCCGTTGGAGCAAAAAAGCACTCAAAAGGCTTTCTCCCCCTCTTTTTCTCTCCTACTTTGCCTCTTGTTTTATTCTGTCTCCCTCTTTCCCTCACTCACACTCGCTCCGTTGGCTTCTGTCACGTTCTCCCTCGCTCCTCAACCCCTTGCTCTACATAAGCCCACCTGCCTTCTCCCTTTGCCCTTTGTCTTCCAAGCAGGGCAGACTGGTACAGCAGTAGGGGGACTAAGAAATAGAGAGAAAGAAACAAGATTCTGATGACACCTCCATTCTGTCACTTGCAGCCCCCTTTTCTCAGATTCTTGACAGATGAATAGTATGACAGTGATATATGAGAAGTGACAGTCACAGGGAAAGTAACGCATTCTGGAAAGAGATTGAATTATGGCATGTGACAGGACTCTGGAGTCAGACGAGTGTGTTGGACAGAGATTGTGGACTTCTGGAGAGCAGTGGGACGGTGGGGCTGTCCGCTGGGATGGGAATGTGGAATGTGATGGACCTCTGGAATTTCATGGAACTGCGAGCTTTGAGGAAGGATGGAGATAACCACAATGATAGAGAGAGACCACAATGGGAAAAAGATGAGAGGGAAAACAGGGTTTATGATAAAAAGAAGGAATTTGTGTTTGTGTGAGTGCAAAAAAACAGTGTGCTCATTTATGCAAATACATTCCTTGTACATACTTTGCATATAATTTTATGTGTGCACAGCCTGTGTGTGTTTCCTGCTTTCTTGTTGGATGCATCTATGTGTATATGAATGTGTGTTTTGTATGACCTATGTGCATTTGTGTGTATGGGTTGCTGTGCACACCCATGTGAGTTGCTGGGTGTCTCTGGTAGCCGTCCCTCATCACTGCTCTGTTCCCCCAGGTCTCTGCTGTTGGCTTCACTCTCCTCTCCTGTTCTGCCTTTCTGCACAATGCTTGCTGTTCTTCACTGTTGTGCCATATTCTTTTTTCTATTCTTTTCTATTCTATTCTACTCTGTTGGATTGAAACAGAAAGTTGGGCTATGGGGAGATTAAATTAAGCACAAAAATTCTTATACAGTGGCATAGACCAGCATGAACAAAATTCTCCTAATATTCAGTGATAAAAAGGTTTTTGAAAGGTCTAATTTTATATAATGCAAGTAATTTTCTCCTTGGTCCCTACAACACAGGGAAGAATTAATCATATATTTTTTCAGGCTATGATTTATTTAGATTATTGTAATCAATATGCAGGGTTCAGAGTGAGTTACACAAAATTGTATGTTGAAAATGATTGCTGCTATATGATGATATGGAACACAGTGAAAGGACAACCTGTTCTCATCCCAGTTTGTCAAATACTGAAGCTTTGTCATGCCCCTTCAGCGTTGAATACCGACGCCAAAAGCACCCTTCAGCAGCAGGAAGTGTCATGATGTTAGGTTTGGGCACCACAATGATATATCGCTTCATCTGCAAAGCCTCACCTTGCTCAGACATCTTGCTTCCCATTTGCCAGTTAACTTAGATCTTGTCTGTGAAAGGCCTGATTGTGTCCTCTATGCCCGCCATCCACCTCAGCCTCCTCCTGACATAGACTTTTTTACTCTTTATATCGCGTCATGTCACCTGACTTCTTCCTCTACGCCCCCCGCATCTTATACACATGCCAAGGGTGAACTGGCTGGAAAGGAACTGTTTGAAAGAACAAATTCTCTGAACACTAAGTACACTGTCAAATTGCTCTGAAATGTGTTTGTCTCAAAAGGATAAATAAAGTCTCATCATATTGTATTGTATCATACCATGCTATGGAAGGATGGAATGATTCGGGTTAGTGCTTCAAAAATGAGTAATAAAAGTTGCACTCAACAGAAAAGCAATAGGTGCTGTCCCTTCTGCATGGACAATCAAGATGTTAAAAATGCCACAACAGGTATTGAAGTAGGTCAGGAACAGGAATTTTTCCACATTTGCAGTTAAATTATTTTTTATTCTTCAGTGAAAATGAGGCCTAAACTGGGAAGACGTAGTGGAATTGTAGCACTTCAGCTCTGTTTGCAACCAATAACTGTCAGATTATTTGAGCTGTACTCTCTGCGCACAGCTAAAATCACAATGCTTGCACATTCAAAGTAGCAAAGTTGGCCTATAAAATGACAGT